>NW_008353486.1:7375-8687 GCF_000622305.1 Nannospalax galili | reverse complement strand
CCCCTTTGCATCCTTTAACACAGAGCTTCATAATTACATTTGGCTCATCTGGATAATTCAAGATATTACTCCTCTCTCAAGTTCTTTAATCACATCCACAAAGTCTTCTTTTACAGTGCAAAGTAATATATCCATCAAGAGATTGGAATCCAGGTATTATCTGGGGTGTGTGATAATACAAGTGCCATATTAATTATATTTAATGTTGTTCATTTATACCTGTTTGCTGATTATAATTTGTAATGTTTGGTCGTGATTAAATATGTTAAGAACAATGTAACTTTAATAGCAAGAGCCAAACAAAAAGCCCAAGTCAGAAGTAACCTGGGACATCTCATCCATCTGTGCTGCTGAGCTCATGCTGAACTTAGTTATTTCTGCTCTTGGGCTTTTGACATACAGCAAAGAGATGATATGTGAAGTATATAAGCCCCTGAACCCCAGAACTGTGCTTCTTTGAATCTCTATTCAACTATGTTCCAGGTGTTTTAATGATTCATTTGAGCTTTGGGAAGATGACCGTGACCATGTCTTCTCGTGTTTTCTCCAGACTTAGGAGTGACGATGACATGGGTTGTGAATTGGATATGTACCAAGAATAGTACTTCACCCCATCATATGGCAAACAAACTTTCTGGCAACAAGGAACTATTTTGGTATTCTGTCAACTTTGTGACTTACAACCAGTTTTTGAACTGTGCTGGTGTGACTTCTTCTTAAGCAAAATGGTTTTAAAATGTACTATTTCCCTCTTCCCCCTCTCTGTTCTTCTAAGTACAATTTAGAAATAAGGAACTAGGATGCTTCCCCCCCCCTTTTTTTGGTCTTTTTGAGACCTGTAGCCCCAGCTCTCCTGGAACTCACTATGTAGACCAGGCTGGCCTTGAACTCACAGAGATCCGCCTGCCTCTGCCTCCTGAGTGCTGGGATTAAAGGCATGTGCCATCACGCCCGGCCAGATGTCCCTTTTAATATTAACATGCTATCTATTAGCTTGTGTACCCTTTATAGAAGAGCTGGGAATATTTTTCAGAAAAAAAGGCATCAGAACATTTAGTCTAGAGGGCACAAATTTTAGAGTGGACAGTTTGAAGGTTGAACTTTGCCTACATTGAATGTCATATGTTTTTGCCATTTTAATTCATTTCATTATTTTATTGTTTGTTTCCGAATCATTGGATATAATTTTATACACTACAAGCAAAAAGCTAACTTTAAATTCAAACTGAAGTGATGGTAGGAAAATATCTCCTTTGAAATCTTGGTGATAGTCTGCAACTTTGTTGCAGAAAATAAAAAAAAAAATAGCTAA
>NW_008353486.1:6306-7015 GCF_000622305.1 Nannospalax galili | reverse complement strand
GCATTTACACACACACATACACACACACACACACACACAAACAAAACATGCTCATTTAAAGAATGTGTTGAAAATAAACATAAGACTTTTTCTGCTTCACAAGAATTATATGAAAAACCTGGGCTGGACAGATAGCTCAATGGTTAAGACCACTGGCTGCTCTTGCAGAGGACCCGGGTTCAATTCCCAGCACCCACATGGTGACTAACAACTGTCTATAACTCCAGTTCCAGGGGAATCCAATTCCCCTTTCTGACTTCCACAGACATTGTATGACAGAGGTGCACTTACACACATGCAGGCAATACACTCATACAGATAATAATAAAAATGTAATAAAATATTTAAAAAAGAATTATATGAAAATCTACATTAAAAACTGATGAATTATATTACAAAATAATAAAGTTAAATTATTTCCAGTTAAAATCTTTGAAATTGAATATGTATTTATTTTAATGTAAGCAGTAATTTTACTAGTTAATTATCAGTCCAAATTATAGATGTTAAAAAAGAGCTCTTTCAAAAAGATAGATGTAGTATTTTGCCTGCATGTATGTAGGTGTACTACATGTATGCAATGTGCACAGAGGCCAGAAGAGGGCATAGAGTTAACTGATGGTTATGAGCCACCATGTAGGTGCTCTTAAGCAAACCAGCATCTTCTGCAGGAGCAGCCAGTGCTCATAACCTCTGAGTCATCTCTTCA
>NW_008353486.1:3060-4234 GCF_000622305.1 Nannospalax galili | reverse complement strand
TGTTAAAAGTTAAAAATTCTGAGTTCTCACACAATTTTTGTACATCTACATTAACTTATGTTTTTTGTTTTTGTTTTTGTAATGTCTCTTTCATTAACTGATTTTTTTCCTTCCACTCGAAATCATTATTCTTCACGATTCAAGAAGTTTGAACTTGCCATAATTAATATTATAAAGCTTCGCAGAAATCATCTAGTCGAAGTATTTTATTTTAATGAAATATTTCAGGCATAGAATTCATTTATGTAAGAGTAGCTCAAGATACATCTTGAGGAATAAAGGATTGTGGATTCAGGTAAAGGCACTTGACATAAGCATGCTAACATCCCATAGGCATCTTCATTAAACACCCTATGTTGCTTTTGTCTGTGTGATGTTTTGGGGATTTATTAATGATAATGCAAGCAATTTGACACTTTTTTCTCTCCTTGATGTGTCTACTATAGTATGTGAATCGTGTGTTGATCCAAAAGTATTTAGACTCTCTGCTTTTTTGCTCTTTCCAACAGTGTTGCTGTGGTTATGTCTAAGAATGGAATGATGGGATGTATGTTGGGAGAATCTTCACGGATTTCTTAGATGTTTTTTGAACCCTCTGAACCATCGCTCATTCTGTTTCCCATGATTTCTTCATGTCTTCATCAATATGTGGTATTACTAGATTTGGGATTTTAGCCAATTTCATAGCTGTAGAGTGACAGCTCTTCACTTTACATGCCTTTCTCTAATGACTAGGGGACTTGAATGCCTTTTTCTGATGTTTGTTAGATAATGTAGTGAGAATCCTCTTGATTTCAATTGACTGCCTAACTTCATTGTGTATTTCTCTCAATCAGATCTTTTTAAATAGATATCTGAAAAATAGACATGCACGCTCTAATTTTTGTATTTTTAGACCTTTAACCTACCTTAAATACAAGTCAAGTATTATGAGAAACTATAATCTAGTATTATCATTTTGTGTCTTATGCACGATCAAACAATTTGAACAATTCATAAGTCTCCACTACTCTCTAATACCAGCTGTTATTGCTTCCATACATTTCTCTTCAGTTCATCTGGACTAATCTCTGCTTCTGAACCAAATCTCATTGTCTTAATTTCTGTCATTTTGTATTAAGTCTTAATAGTTCACATTGGAACTCTATGAACCTTGTTCGTTACGGAATTTTTC
>NW_008353486.1:0-2408 GCF_000622305.1 Nannospalax galili | reverse complement strand
TGATTTTCTTCAGCAATATTCAGCTTCACCTACAAGTAGTGAATGAATAAGAAATTTGTTTTTTTGTTGTTGTTTTTTTGTTTTGTTTTGTTTTGTTTTTTGCCTTTTTGAGACAGGGTCTCCTGCAGTCCCAGCTGGCCTGGAACTCACTATGGATACCAGGATGGCCTCGAACTCACAGAGATCCACCTGCCTCTGCCTCTCGAGTGCCACCATGCCCGGCTGAAATTTGTTCATTTTTAACTGATATTTTGTTGCATTAGTATAACTGATGGAGGAAAGCAGGGAAATAGGTAACCTTCTGTTTCAGTCATAACCAACGCTTGCAGTCTCACAGTTCTATGAATATGTGCACGTGCGCGCACACACACACACACAAACAAACAAATGTAGCAAAAAGATTTTGAAAAATCTAAAATGGAAAATTATATCTAAATAGTATACATTCTCTATCATAATCTTTAGAAAAGGAACAAAGTATTAAGGTTTCTCATAATAGCTATGCATTTCAGGAAGACTAGGGCTTTCAGTGTGTGTGTGTGTGTGTGTGTGTGTGTGTGTGTGTGTTTCAGTCACTTTATTCAGAAACAAATACTGGCCTTTTTAGCTGTCTCTGCCATTGGGGGAAATTCTGAATTCTATGTTAGAAGCTAGGCAGAAGCTTCAGTAGTCCAGTGTAGACAGAGTTCGCCTGTCTGTTCAGGTGGTCTTATACCACTGCTTTAACCTGGGTTCAGCTTTACTGGTACTACAGACCCTAGTTATCTAGAGCAGTCAGGGGACGGAGGGAAGGAAGGTGAGGAGGAGATGGCGTGAGCTCGCTGCAATATCCCCTGGAGCCACTAGGGGTATCTTTGTACCACTTTTCATTCTGCACCGATTTGGAGTAGAAACCTACATTAGGGAAAACCAGGGTCCTCGGCATTTTTTGCGAGCAGTGCACCCAGAATCCAAAAATATTAAAAAAATAAATAAATAAAGGAAAAGAAGAAACCATAGCTCTTGTGGTCCCCCGGACAGGGCTACGAAATCTACTGCACACCAGCTTTGGGATTCATTTTTGAGGTCAATTTCCAACCGAGACACATCTATTGGATTAGTAGGATTATCTGATCGCTGCTGAAAGAAGTACCGTTGTTTGATCGTTTGTATCTCTTTCCTGATGGTCGGAATTACTGGACATGGCTTTGGTTCCTTACGATTCCGGATCCTATTTGCATCTGGAGAGAAAAAAGGATCAATCCAAATTTAGGAAGTGTCTGTGGGTGAATAAGAGGAGGGGGAGGTGGAACTGGGGTTGCGGCTGCTTAAAGGAAGGAAAAAACAAAAAACAAAAAACGAGGCATCTTGAATTTTGAAACAGGAATTACCCAGTGCCCGAGGTTGAAAAAAAAAGGCATCTACAAACTGGTAAATACTTTGACCATATCTGCTTGAATTTGACGGCTAAGTGTTGTAAAAACTGTCTCCTTGAATAACTCGAAGGGGATGGGGGAAGATGAGGGGCTCCCTCCGTGGATGTGGCTGCTGAAGGTAAGTTTGTGACTCTTTTCTGGGGAGGTGGCTGCGGCTCTGGGTACCACTGCACCGAAGGGGATGCGGACGCTCTGCCAGAGAACCCAGGCGGACAGTGGAGCTGGAACCCCACCTCGCGCACCTCGGGGACACCGCTACGGCTCTACCAGCACTGAGCTTCAAAAAACTAGATTTTGTGGCTTCAGTGGGGAAGCCGAGCAACCCTTCTGCCTCTCAAGTTTCCTTTGAAAAACATCCCCGCAGCTGGGAGAGCCCTCTTGGATCTGGTGATCCCCCCCCCCATACTCTAAGGAGAGGACATAGTCACTTCCTTAGAAAAACCTGCTTCAAGAGAAGGGAAAAGCTGAGGTCCACAAAGCTGTGGCCTCCTTCCTCCAGGTTTTCCAGGCGGTCTAGGCTTCCTTGGGGGAATTTTGCCCTGGGCTGAGTGGACTGGGAGGACCGCCTTATTCTTACCATCTGATGGCGCCCTCCCTGTTCCTACCCCTTCCTGCCTCCCTCTTCACTAAGTCAGACACTAAAGTGTTACTAGTCACTGCACCTGAAAGAGACCCAAGAGGTAGGATACCAGCCACGCAGGGTATTTTGTGATTGACTCAGGACTTTGCATAATAAAGTCCAAGTTAACTTTCTTTCAGTTAGATGATCCCAAGCCCTCTTTGCAGTCTTCTCGCCCAGGGCCCTGGCTGGCGGGTACAGCCTGGAGCTGGCTGCATTTCAGAGCCTGCTTGCCTTACCAGCGGGAAGGCTGGCTTTCCTTTCCCAGTGAATGGTGCGCACTTCCGTTTCTTGGTATTTTCTTGCAGCTGAATTTAGGTTGAAAAAAATTTTTTTTTCAAAGAAATTCTGTAACTCTCAAGAAATTTTGTAGC
>NW_008353485.1:0-662 GCF_000622305.1 Nannospalax galili | reverse complement strand
AGCACAGTAGGTTTTCTGGTAGTGTTTGAGTTAGTGTTAGCAATAGGGTTATGTTAGGGCTAGGGTTAGGGTTAGGGTTAGGGGTTAGGATTAGGGGTAAGGCCATGGGTTAGTGTTAGGGTAAGGGTTATTGTTAGCGGGTAGGTTTACGGTTATGGTTAGCTTTAGATTTAGGATTAACATTATGATTAATGTTAGGTTTAGGGTTAGGGTTAGTAATTGGATTAGGTCATGGTGAGAGTTAGGGTTAGGGTTAGGGTGAAGGTTAGGGTTAACTTTAGCCTTAGTTTTAGGGTTAGGGTTAGGGTTGGGTTAGGGTTTGGATAAGGTTAGGGTGAAGTTAGAGGTAGAATTAGGGTGAGGGTTAGTGTAGGGTTAGGGTTTGGTTTAGGTTATGGTGAGAGTTAGCTTTAGCATTAGCGTGAGGGATACGGTTTGAGTTAGGGTTAGAGTTAGGGATAGGTTTAAGGTTACTTTTAGCTTTAGGGTTAGGTTAGGTTCTGGAATAGGGTTAGGTTTAGGGTTTGGATTCGGTGAGGGTGAGAGTTAGGGTGAGGGTTTAGGTAGGGTTAGGGTGAGGGTTAGTGTAGGTTAGGAATTTTAGAGTTAGAGTTAGCGTTACGGTGAGCATTAGGGTTAGTGTTAGGGTTAGACTTAGGGAT
>NW_008353484.1:540421-542790 GCF_000622305.1 Nannospalax galili | reverse complement strand
TTTCGCTGTTCTGCGGATCGCCAGTTTGTTCATTAATCTCGCTAAACGAGGCCGTTTTCAGGGTGACTTGGCATGGCTGTCTGCCTAGCCTCCAGCTCCATCCCGATTATTGCCCCATACATCACAAGTTCCAGCATGACGTCACAAACACCAGGGCTTGCCTGGATACAGAGTAGCCACAAGCCGCTCATTTTTCCTTTTGCTGTTCTCCCCATCGCTCATTTTTCCTTTCGCTGTTCTCCCCATCCCCGATTTGCTCAGTTATCTCCCTAAACGAGGACTTTTCAGGGCGACGTGGCGTGGCTGCCTGCCTAGCCTCTAGCTCCATCCCGATTATCCTCCCCCACATCTTACGGCCTGTCAGCTGCCCCTGCCTGGCTGGCCTTGCCGGGTTGCTCCTACCAGGGGAAATCCATCTGTATAGAGACTGGACCCGCATTGTTCCCGTGGCCGCCTGGCCTCTGCAGCAGCCCCGGGAGGCAATATATCTTTGGGATGTTCCAGCCTGTAAGAACCACCGTGGTCCCTCTTTCAGGGCGCAAGACCACTCTCCCTATTACTCCACCAGTGAGGATGGTTCCAGCTCTACAGCCCTTGACATCTGGTCACCTTCCTCCTCCTCCTAAAAAGGCCAAGAGGGAAGAGGAGGAGAAGATGGATATAGAGGAGGAGGGGGACAAGGAGAAGAAGATGAGATCGAGGAGGAGGAGGAAAAGGAAGAGATGAGATCGAGGAGGAGGAGGACCGGAGGCGGCCGATGGGGACAGAAGGTCAAGAGGAGAAGAAAAGGAGCACATTCAGCAGCCATGTGCAAACATCAATGACCTTGGGGGCCAAAGTGAACATGGGTTCCGTGAGGCCACCTTATGGGCCTCAAGAAGGAAATGGACATCCTCAGAAGTCTCCCAGGAAGATATCCCATGGCCTTACCATCGGCAGTTCTAACCGTCCTACAGGAGGCATCCTCTCTCCAATTCTGTGTGTGCCTCTGCCTTCCCTAACACCTAGTGCACCCACAGTCCCCATTTCTCCTTCGACTTTCCCTTCTGGCTCTCTCCAGCAAGACTGAATCCCCAACCCCAATGTGCATCGATCCCCCTTCTCTGCCTTTTCCCACTGCTGCCATAGCCCCTACCCCCAGGAATGCTCCCACAGTCTCTTCTACCACAGAAGCCCATGTCTGTGAAGACATGAGCTGGGAGCCATCTTCGGAGCCTGCAGTGATGGACATGGATACCACGCCCCCTTCGGAGGCAGTTATTCTCAGATCACCTCCAGAAAGCTCAATGCCCTTTGCGTTTGGCCACAGCTGTGCCACAGTGCCCACTGGCACTCCTGCACTCACGGTCCCCTGCCCCAACCCTTTTGGGAACAATCTGCGCACACCCGGGACCACCGATGGGCAGAGGCAGAGCATGTCTTCTGCCAGTGCTTCTGGTCTGAGGGTTGACCCTGGCCTGGTGCCAGCACTGCCCTCCATGGTGGCAATAACACCATCTCATCCTCCCATGGATTTTGAGTCCATCGACACCACGCCACCTTCGCAGGCTGTCCTCTTGCACTCTCGACGTGCCTCTGAACTTGTTTCCACCAGGTTGCTGGCACAGGCAGTTTGGGGGTCTACCGCAGCTTTCAACCATACCGGGGCTCCCTCTCAGCCCACCTGTGCATTACTGAACAGGAAGCAGCAGCCTGCTGGCCGTGTCATTCTGAGGAATCCATTGTCCTCAGCAGCCACAGCTGGCCTAACTGTACCAACAGGCCAACCTGCTAGTGGCAGCAAAACCCAACTGGGATTTGCAGGTACGTCGTCACCTGCTGACCTTGGCAGACCTAATGGCAGAGAGCTGGTCTATGGGAAACACAAATGTGCTCCCCCCATTGCCCCACCCACTTCTGGGTTGACCCTCAGCACAGCAATGGGCTCAGGGGACTGTAGTTCATCATCCACCAACTTCACTCCCAGCACACCAGCGTTGATGAATCCTGCAGCCCCGCTCCAAGGAGAGAACTTGGGACATGGTGTGTCTACCCAAGGCCCCAAGCCCACAGCTGGCTACTACATTGCAGGACAGAAGGGGGAGGACAGTAGCACTACCGGTGCCCCCATTATCTAAAAACGCTGACATCCGTCCAGCGAGAACTGATGCTGTGAAACCAGGAACCAGAAGATCACAAGAAGAGAGGTGCATAGATCACCTGCTGCCCTCCCTGGCTCTCCAGGCCGACTCACGGTCAGGAGTATTTTACTCCAGCCCTTTGCTGGCAGCACAGTCCCTGCTCTTTACACAACTGCGTACATTAGTATGAAATTTGATGTGTTCACCTATGCAGACATCCAAAGCTCTGGTGACCAAGCATAATTATTA
>NW_008353484.1:507801-539011 GCF_000622305.1 Nannospalax galili | reverse complement strand
GTGCTCCTGGAGCCCAAGAAAGGGACTGAGTTGCTCTGGGTGAGAAGGGTCAGGAAGCAGTATTGGTTCCCCAGGTGTCTGGGGCCCTGAGACTAGGAATGGTGCAGGGTCCAAACTAAGAGTATAGAATGGCGGGTGGGGGGAGCAGGGGGGGGTATGGAAGGGTGAATGAGGCTTGGCTTAGGGAGTCCCCGTGCAGAGAGCTGCACTATATACTTACCCCAAGAGGCCTGAGGATAGTAGTTAACAATTAGTCTTTATATCACAATTCCACTGGAGTTTTCCAAGTAGCAGCATGAATGAAAAATGTTGAGACATTGTATCCTGACCATTCCTATTCCAGTATTTTAATTTATGTTTCAACTATTTTCTTACATATCAAGGGACACAGAACCCAAGCTAGTATTCTGAGTCCTTTCATTTTATATATATACTACACAGTACACAAGCCTTCCTTAAACTCAACATTTTACTTCAAAAACTATTGTAGACAAAACATTTTACAACTATTCTGCCCTTCTTCACTCTATTTGACATACATTTCTCTGAACTCCAGGGCTCTTTCTTTGTCATTTTAGTTTTCAGTTTGTATTGTAATTTTAATCTTAATCAGCCTTATTATTTCAAGTCAGTGAATGTCAATACTGAACTCAAAACTCTGGGTGGTTTAAGAAACACGCCATTTTTTTTTTCTAAAATCAACTAAATTGGAAGGGCATGATCCATTATAAATGTGGATTCTGAGTCTTTTGAAAGGTGATCCTGAATGATAATTGTGAAACAGCCACATGGAGGAGGTACAGAGTTGAGTAAGAAAGGCATGCTCTGCTGGGTTCCTGTGGTGATCTTTACATCCCAGATATTCACAACTAAAACTTTATAATCCACAAACAAATTAATACTTTAAATAACACATTCTGTTTTTAATATGGAGGCGATACATAAGGAAAAACACTTAAATTCCTGCAACAGATGCTTGTTTACATGTATTTAGTACTATTACACAAAGGAGTCTAGAGAATACACAAATGAAGGTTCTCATCACAAATGCCCAGTGATGAGGGAAATGGAATTGATTTCTAGTAATTTAAGGCATCTAATCACTATCATTAACTAAAGAAGGATTCATTACATGAACGAAATGGAAATGCTGTGAACACTGTAACACTTGGAAACAAATGTGATCTAGAACTTTAATTTCTATGCACATCTTATTTGAGTACCTTTTATTTGGGAGGTTTATGACCTGTGACTATTTCTCAATTTAATACAACTAACAATCCCATTGCCATGTCTCAGTCTCTTGTATAATTGGAATGGAAAGGAAGTTTGTGACAGAGTAGAAAACGCTCTGCATATTAATATTATACAGAGACACAGTTAAGCTGGGGGTATAACGCTACTTTAATAGAAGAGGAAATCATTCACAGACATAATGGCCTAGTGTACTGAAAGAGAGAAAATCCACCAGGGAGAACCCGGAGACAAAATAAACATAATAAATGTCAGGCATGACACAGAAAAACCAGCCCAGAGCTCCAATCTCAGGACAATACCCTGTGGTTCCTACAGCTGTGAAAGTCTTTACATGTGCTTGCCTGGTAAAAAGAGTAGAGGCTTTGAATCTAGAAAAGGCTGAAGTAAAGCTGAGCTTCACCATGAATGAACGTCATATCCTGTGAGGAGGTTAACTCTTAGATGTTCCAATTTCTATGCAGAAAAACTGGTATAATGATTCTTTCTGCAGTATTTTATTAGGATTATTGTTTGTAAAATGTGATAAATAATCTATTTCTGGAAAGAAAATTACAAGAACCCAACTAACTAAAAAAATTTGGCATGTATACTCTGACTCGTGTATGATAAAACTGGGACTGTTCAGGGGACTAGAGAAATGGCTCAGTAGTTAAGAACACTAGCTGCTCTTGCAGAGGACCTGGATAACAGTTCTCTGTAACTCTAATTCCAGGGGATCCCTCCTCTGGCCCCTATGTTCATTGCACAATATGCGCACACTTACATGCATATAGCAAAGAAAGAAAAAGAAATAAATTAAAATAATTTAGACCCTAGGAATATTCAGAAACACAAATTACTTTTGAAGCTCACAAGGATAGACAATTGTAATATTTTAATAATTAGAACTGTACAAAGGGAATGTTAAGGAAGAAAAAAATATAATGAAAGATACTAAAAATTATCATACACTAATAAGACAATTCAACACTTTGCACAAATATTTATTCCAGCATATTTTCTCTCAAGCTCACTCATGATAGAAGATCAAATAATATATTCTGGAAGAGGTATAATGTGTATGAACCAGGTAAATGTCCAGAAGCCTTCTACTTGTAGTTAGAACCTTTAGAGCTTTGTAGAGGAAACAACTGAGTGACTACTTGAATGGAGAGCCCAATGGATGTGTGAATGGAGGAAGGCTGACCTCAAATGTCACTGTTAGCTATATTATCTTTTAATTCTAAGAAGCTTACTTATTCTTTATTTTCATGTGTGTGAGATTTGCCCCAAGTATGTAAGGGCACTACCTGAGTGCAATGCCTGCAGATGCCAGAAGACAGTGTCAGAATCCCTGAAACTGAAGTTATAGATGGCTGTTATCAGCTATATGTGTGTGCTGGAAATGGAACCCAAGTCCTCTGTAAGAGAGGTCAATGCTCTTAACCACTGAGCCATCTTTTCAGCCTCAAATGCCACTTTTAGAATTTTAATAATTTCTAGTCATTGTAGATTTTGAAGAGAATTTCATTTTCCTACACTGTTTATGGCTATGTTGCTCCCTAGGCCAGAAGAAATCTTCAAGCTTATTTCTCCACGTATCACAAAGGCTCAGACTTGATTACTGGGTTCTGTGCTTCCTCTGTCCTTGTACAGACATTTCCTTTGTAGTAGTTACAGACAAGTACATGCACACCTATACAAAGACATTGTCAAATGTGCACAGTAAACCATAATGTAAAGATTTGGGATATTTCATTAAAAAAAACATATAAAGAGCTGTACCCTTGAAATTCTTCCCAAATAATTGAAATCCCTACAGCAACATCACATGAAAGCATGTTAGAAACATTAACCTTTGAACTTTCCCATTGTACTGTACAAAAAACTCCCTGGCAGAGTCTAGGTGATTTCACACACAAGTTGGAAAATAATGCTCTAGCACAATCATGGCGGCAGTTCCCTTTAATGTCAAAATTAGAGTAACAAAATAAAACCAAGGTCAAAGTTATAACAAGTATTCTGACTGAATAATTGCAATTGCATTCCTAGAAAAGGAAGCAGATAGAAATTTCATTTTGCATAGAGAATCTGCTCCAAACGTTCTATTATATAATATACATAAAATTAAACATTGACTCTCTTATCTTGGGTGGGCTCTTTCCCTTGGCTGAATCACATTAACCATCCCTGTCAGTTAAAACAAATCTGTCAACCAACGGTATTCTCAGTTTGATGGCATCTATGGGTTCTATTTGAAGTTACAATTATTATAAATTTTGGTCATTTATATAACTATGTTTTTAGTCACTCAGATGATTTTCTTCTGGACTTACATCCATCCTTTACTAATATTCTTAATGAAAAATCCAGCCATTGTTGTAAAAAGTATATTTCCAAAGATAAGTCACATTTCCAAGTCTGTTTCTGTCCGTGCATCAGAATGCACTGTGTGCAGTTTGTCACAGCATGCACAGCTCCTATAGTTTTCTGTTTCATGGTCAATCAAAATGGTACATCTCACTCTCCAGTTGATCTTGTATGTCACATGATAAATGAAAATTCTCTGGAGAGCTGACTGTTAGAGATGTGGGTGTCATAAGTAATTCTGATGGTATTCTATAGAAATAGGAAGGATGTTGTGAGACACCAAAGGCAAAGAGATTTGTGCCAAGTGAGTCCCCATGTTTTGTGGATAGTAAATGTCAAAGCAATTGTATTAGTCACTTTTCTGTTGCTGTGATAGAAACACTGACCAAAACAACTTATAGATGGAAGAGTTTATTTGAGCTTACAGTTCCAAGAGAATTACAGCCCATCATGACAGGGAGGCTTGGTGGCCTGAAGTGGCTGGAGCAGGAGCAGAGGCTAAGCTCTCACATCTTCAACCAGGCATGGGAAGCAAGACAGCGACTGGAGATCCAGCAAGGCTTAAGAACACTCTAAGCCCACTCCTAGTGACCTGCTTCCTTCAGGATAGCCACACCTTCTAACACCTCCCCCAAAGGTGCCACCAAGTGGAGACAAAATGTCCAAATTCTAGGAATCTACGGGGGACGTTTTCAGTCAAACCACTACATTTCACTCCCTGGCACCCAAAGGCTCATAACCATATAAAATGTAAAATACATTTAGTCCAACCTTAAAACTCCCTATACTCGTAGGCAGTCTCAATATTATTTAAAAGTCTGCAGTCCAAAGTCTTTTGAGACTCAGGGAAATTGCTTAATTTTAAGCCCTTGTAAAATCAAAAGGAAAATTACATACTCCCAACATACATTAGAACTGAATATACATTACCATTCCAAAATGGAGGGCTAGGACTAGTGGGGAAATAGTGGACAGACACAAGACAGAAAGCGAGCAGGGCAAACACCATATCTGGTAGCCCCATGTTTGACTTCTGGAACTTTTCTTCCAAAAGCCTTTCTGGCTTTGCTGCTTTTAACACACATCTCTCTCTTGGGCTGGTACCACTCCCTGTGTGCAGGTCTTCTTGGCAGATGCCTCACAGCTCTGGCATCATGAATATCTTCTTAGGGGTCTCCATTGCCAACCAGGGTTCACTTCCACAGCTTCATGCAATGGCCTATCAGGGCTTTCTCTATGCAGGGGTGGGGGTGGGAGGGAATCCCTGCTGCATGCTGCCTGACCTAGGCAGCTCTCTGAAACCTTGGAGGAAGAACTGATGGCTCTTTCATTCTTGCATCTTTCATCCCTCTAAAGCCAGCATCAGGTGAACAACACTGCCACGTTTAACTGCAAGTTCGGGATGGACCCCAGCCTGCTTTATCCATTTTAGAATCTGTTCACTTCAGTGGCCCCTGCAGCATTTTCCTTTCGGAAGTAGGAGGCTTAACTGGGTCTTGCACTGGAGGCACTCCATTGCTTAAGTACAAATCTCTAGGCCCTTTCTTAGTCACTTTAATCTCCTTATCAAAGGGATTCTCTCTGGCTCATGCCAGGGCTCCAACATTTATCTTCCCGGTGCTCATTTTCAATCAAAACTGTGTTTTGTTCTTCCCCATTTGCTCTTTTTCACTGTAGATCTGCATCATATTCACCATTAATAGGCACACCACCATTTCTACATTAGGCTGTCTTGAAATTTCTTCCACCAGAGAAATTAGACCATTGCTTTTCAACTTAGCCTCAGGCAAGCTCTTTGGCCATGGGCAGACTCAAGCCATACTCTTCGTCAACATATCCCAATTGCTGCTTAAGTCCTTATTTCTCTCTGAAACAAAATTATTGTCAACACTACTTTCTTCCAGGCACCTACTAAAATGGCCTGTTAAGCCCTGTTTACAGCAATCAACTGGTTTTCTAACCCAAACTTCCAAAGTCTTCCACATTCCTCCAAAACTCAACATGGTCAGGTCTTCACATCCATCATCCCACTCATAGTACCAATTACTGTACTAGTCACTTTTCTGTTGCTGTGATAGAAACACTGACCAAAGCAACTTATAGATGTAAGAGTTTATTTGAGCTTAAGGTTCCAGCAGAATTACAGTCCATCACGATGGGGAGGCATGGTGGCTGGAGCAGAAGCTAAAGCTAGGCTCTACATCTTCAAGCAGGCACAGGACACAAGGCACAGGAGATCTGGCAAGGCTGAAGAACTCTCTAAGACTTCCCTCAGTGACCTACTTCCTCCAGAATAGCCACACATTCTAAGAGCTCCCAAAACAGCACCACCAACTGGGGACAAAATGTCCAAACACTTGGATTCTATGTGGGATATTTTCATTAAAACCACCACAGTAATGAATATATTTATTTATCTGAGTAGATCTGTATTTAGAGTTTTAAAATATTGGCTGTTTTCTCCTGTTGCTTATGCAAAATGAGAAAGGAAAGATATGAACTGAAAGGGTTGTTCAACAAAAACACATAAAAGCTCCCAAATGCAGAATAGTCTCAAACACATTCTAGAAAGAACCAGAGATGGGACTGGACATTTATAATACAAAGCGATTATCCATTATTTTAATGCAATTCAGAGAAGCAATAATTATTATACTAGAACCACAGAAACACTGCCAGTTTGTAATAAAGGCCAGAGAGGAAGAGTGAAACAGAGGAAGGCTTTCAGGATGCTGACATGCTGCAGGACAGATAGAATGGTCTAGCTGTAGGCAGCATTGTGCTTAACAAAACCTGAAGGATGACTTGGGTGGGACTCAAAGACAAGGTAGTCTCTTGATTCCAGTGGTCCAGGCTATAAATGCCAATGCCTCGGTGGCACCCAAATCCTTCAACATGAGTGCCACAGCCATAGGTTTAAAGGTTAAACTCCTGCATGTCCATAAGTTGGTACTCTTGCTTAGGCTGATGGAGAATCTTGCTACCTAGATTTGAATACATTATTCATGAGCTTTAAGATTTACAGGAACTTATTTTGCTAGATTTTATGTTTGCTTGAAGCTCTTTACTGAGTTTTCCCTTCCATAATTAAATCATACAACTGCCTCACCTTTGCATTATGAAAGCGAATAATGGACCTGGTTTCATGAGTTCGCAGTGAAGAAGGAAGCATGCCTCAAAATTTATCAGAACTCTAGTTTTTTCTTCACCTGATTTAGAAGGTATTGAGATGAGTATTTGGACTTAGTAGTTGAAACTGCATGTTAAGACTGGGATTATTTGGGATGAAGTGATATGTATTTATATACATACATTAAATTGGAAGCCAAACTTAAACCCAGCACTTGGGAGGCAGAGGCAGGTGTATTTCTACAAGATCAAGGCGAGGTCCTAGACAGCTGTGGCTATGGACAGGTCCCAGTCTCAAAAAGACAAATTAATTATTTATTTAATTTAATTTGGTAGTCCTTAGTTCAGAAATTTATGTACTGAATTATCTCTATAAAAATTTCTACTTGAAACCAGAAAGAGGAATTAAAAGCAAAATCAGAGAAGAATTTTGCTAAAATCAAACTAATGAAGTTATTAAGATTCTAGATAAAGTGTGAATTACTTGACTCATGAAAGGTTAAAGTTCCTTTATAGTAATTATTCAAATGAGAAAAATGTTGTAGCTTAAACGAATTCTTTGATACAGAAAATTTTGGTATTGAAAACTGTAGTACAGATTGTTGAATAACCTAGAACTAGTAATTAACAGAAAGGTCAACTGGCTTCAAAAGAATTTCACTTAAACTCAAACCTGCAGCACAGGGAGATGAAAGGAACAGTATTTTTCTTAACTTTCTCTCAGTGCTGGTGCAATGATTTCCAAGATTATTTTAGGAGAAAAGTGTACTTCCATGTATTATTCAGTGATGTACCAGAACAAACTCAGTCACTATCAACCAGAAGATTGTCCCAGGGTTCATGTGCCCTCAGATCTACCTCAGTGCCTTCAGTTTGGAAGTGAGACCTTAAGCGTCCTAGAGAAATGAATGTAGAAATTAAATGTAGCTTTGACGTACCAACACGTTAAGATCTATAACTCTTGATTTGAATATCTAGTAAATGATTGTGATGTGGTCTCTCAGAGTTTATCATTTGAATCTGAGGTGTCCAAACTGGGAAATTTTGTACAAGGAAATTCCAATGCCTTTGGATGGTAGGCAATTGTTCTACCACAGATCTCCATTCCCAGCCTTGCAAAGTATGAAGGTTAAATTTCGCAATCACATTACTCAACTTGCAAAATTTTAAGGCATGATATATATTTGTATTCCAAAGACCAGTAGTCTTAAATGCTCATACTGATTTCATAAATGTGATAGCAGTAGCATTTATAGACAATCTCTTTGGAGTTTTGTCTACACTTAACTGAGTTAATTCGTCAAGTGAATTATTTTTTAGCTGTATAAACATGGACAATTGACTTGATTTTCTTAAATGATTATTGTATCCTGATATGTAGAGAGTTTTAAGGATTGGAATACTGTATGTAAAACACTTAGCACAGAGCTCACTACAGTCTAATTCCCTTCCCTCTCTATTGGTCAATTTCCTTATAATCTAATTTCAATATTAGCTCCACAGTTCTATGCTTTGTGGTGACAGTTTGAGATAATCCATTTCTTTGTTTTTGATGGGCTGAGTCTTGTATAATAAAAGTGTAATACTTTCTGTTTACTGGATAGATACTGTTTCATATTCATAACTGGACACATAGAAGATGTGTCCTTTATTAAAATTCCTTGATCAAAATTCAGCTTGTGACTCTTCTTTAAAACAGGAGACAGAAACCTAAATATGGTGAATCTGACCATGTCTTAAGAAGCTTGAATAGCTAGGCTGTCTATAAGATGAGTCAGACAAACCCAAACTCTATTCATTTGTTTTTGCATTCATATGCCAAGGCTACATCACATATCTAGAACTTATGCATTTGGAGTTATAATAGATGCTATAGTGTATGGCTGATGCCTGTCTCCTGGACGAACACACCTATATCTCTAATATTTTAACCTTCTTCTGAGTGCTGGTAGCTGTGTCCTCAATACCGGTCTCAAAACAAGGAAGTGCTTCATCCAAGAATCCCCACATCATCTTTATTCTCAACTCTCATTCACTGATTTCTGGAAAATAAAGGTCCGTCTTTGGTTCAGTTTGAGAATTTT
The DNA here is from genome assembly GCF_000622305.1 of Nannospalax galili. Classification (NCBI taxonomy): domain Eukaryota; kingdom Metazoa; phylum Chordata; class Mammalia; order Rodentia; family Spalacidae; genus Nannospalax; species Nannospalax galili. The sequence goes on along the minus strand of NW_008353484.1, from coordinate 530,192 downwards.
AAGAAAGTGCATTGCCTGTGTATGAGTATGCATGAGTGAATTGCCTGCATGCATGTAAGTGTAGCCACGTTGTGCAATGCCTGAGAAGGTCAGAAGAGGGTGTAGAATTCCCCCGGAACTGAAGTTACTGACCCATGTTAGCTGCCGTGTGGGTGCTGGGAACCAAACTGGGTCCTGTGCAACAGCAGACAGTGCTCTTAACCACGGAGCCATCTCCCCAGTCCCTAGTTTGGGAGATTTTGAAAAAAACAAAAGATCCAAAGTGTGACACTAAGCTGCTCCCATCGAATTCTTATGGTTTGGTTTTTATGTTTTTGTTTCTTTCATCTAGGATTTGTTGTTGTTGTTGTTGTTGTTGTTGTTGTTATTTTTGTAAAAGAGAATGTTAATACCCACTTCCTAGAATTATTGAAAATTCTGTACGAATTGATAGATCCAAAACATTCTAATGCTGTCCTTTTTTTGGTCTCCTTTAGTGTTTTTATAGACAGTCTCATGTAGACGGGCCTTAAAATTTTGATCCTCCCTTCTCTACCTCCCTGTGGATAGGATTGCAGATGTGTTTCAGCACATCAAGCTTCTTTTTTAAACTATTTTATTTATTATTTTTATGTGTGGGCTATTTTTTTTTATTTTTATGTGTGAGCTATTTTTTTTTTTTATTTTTATGTGTAAGCATGTAGGCAGATGCACCTGTGTTGTACAGTATCCACAGAATTCAGAAGAGAGTGTTAAATCCCCTGGAACTAGAGCCTTGGATGGTTGTTAGCTGCCATGTGGGTACTGGAAATCAAACCTGGGTCCTCCGCAAGAGCAGCCAGTTCTCTCAAGCACTGAGTCAGCAATATAGGCCATCATCCAGCTTCTGAATAGTGTATAGAAAGAAAATATTCAAGAAAGGTCAGATAAGAATCAGTCAACTTAACATACATGATTGGGATGGAGAGATGACTCAGTGCATAAGAGTGATTTCTACTCTTTCAGAGGATCCAGATTTGCTTCTCAGCAACCATATAAACAGTTCACAGCTGCCTATAACTCCAGTTCCGGGAATTCCAATGCACACTTCTTGATTCCATGGGCACCTGTAGACAAGTGGTCTACATATAGACAAGCATACATATAGACATATAGACACATACATTCACATAAATAAAAATAATTAAAATTTATAAAATAAGTTGTTTGATGAAGAGACTTTCATAAATTAATAAAATTTCCATGTATCTAATCCCATCAGATGCCATTAAAACAATTGGCATTACCATTATTTTTCCTGTCATTCACTCAAAGATCCAATGGCAGAGATCCAAAAAAATGTTACTTATCAAAGCCTTCTTGTCCTCACTAACAGTAATTTATGACTATAGACTTATGCTTCCATAGTGTTCACACTTGGAAGCACTTCACACTTAATGAGCACTGGGAAAATAGCACAGTGTCCAAGACAAGTGGGGAGGGTGCAGAGAGCTGCCTTTGTAAAGGAGACATGCTGCTTTAAGTATTTCACTGCTTTATATGTAATATTTTTCCTTTACCTAGATTATACTAGAGTTTTCATATCTACATTAATCTGTGTAACTTTTCTAGCACACCCAATTATGTTGGATGTTCTACCTCATAAGTGGATGTTAGCTTTGATCTTGCTGAATAGCTTCAGTTGTCAACTTGACTTTGTAAGAGGCATCTCAGTTGAGGCATTCCCTCCATTTGATTGGCATATGGCCATGTCTGCGAGGCCTTTTCTTAATTACTGATTGATGTAAGGAGGCCCAACCCATTGTGGGGTGTGTCAACCCTGGGTAGGTGGTCCTAGGTTGTGAGAAAGCAGGCTGAGCTCAGGCCATGGAAGCAAGCCCTTAAGCAGCGTTCCTCTGTGGTCTCTGCTTCGGTCCTACCTCCAGGTTCCTGTCCTGATTTCCCGGCTGACTTTGCTTAAAGATGAACTGTCACACTGAAGGGTGATAAAACCAAGAAATGCAATAAATCTCTTCTTCCTCAAGTTGCTTATGGTCAAGAGTGTTTATCACAGCAACCGTAACCAAAGCAGAACAGAAAGTGTGTTTCAATTGCAAAGTACTTAGAGATCAGAAAACTAATAAGGGGGCAGTGGGGGAAGTTCATGAGAGGGAGAATTGAATGCAACAATATGAATGGGAAATAAGGATGGAGATAGAAAGGATTTAATGGTGAACAGAATGGGAGGGAGTAAGATCAGGGATAAATACTAAAGGCCTTTAGAAAGAGTCATGTGGTAACCTATTATAGACTCTTTTTTCAGCATTACATATTCAATATTAAAAGTGTTTAAATGCAATTACACAATAACAGGGGGTCAGTGGCCCTAACATTACTAAGGCTAACAACTAAAAATCCCCATGCCAAGAACGGTCTCTCTCTTTTGGAGCTATTTACAAGACAGACCGTATAGAAGCTTGAACAGTAGTAGGTATTGCATTGCCCTTGGTTACTCATAATTTGAGAGTAAAACCCTATTGCTTAAGACACAATGTACCTGAGCTGTAGGACAAACAAGGAGAAATATAGCTGGAAGCTTCAGCTCTGCTAGCCTTCTTTTTTTGTGGTCTTTTTGAGATAGGTATTTCTGAAGTCCCATCTTACCTTGACCTCACAGAGATCTACCTGCTTCTGTCTTCCAGGTGCTGGAATTAAAGGTGTACCACTGCACCCTGCTTTCCTTTTTCTGTTTTTGATTTGTTTTGTTGTTGTTGTTTTGTTTTGTTTTCATAGTACTAGACAGTGCTGTTCATGTTACTGGCAGAGAAAAACAAACATCAAACTGACCCAAATATGAACACTTGGATCTACAATAAAAACTGGATTCGCAGAATATGCCCATTGTAACAGCAATGGCACAAATGTTATGGGACTAACCAGCCACTGTCTAATTGCATTTTTGGACTGATGGCCCACTTAACAAGATAAAGTCTATCTATGTCCGATATTGTTAGCAGAGCCAAGGACCTAATGCTACACAGGTCACAGGTCATACGGAAGAACTTCTTTCTGCTAAATAGACATTAGATTAAACTGACTCATAATGACTTACTGTTGTACTCATATATTAGTGTATCTTTTGTTTTCATCAGAGAAGCTTCTTCTTGCAGAAGATGATGATTAATAAAGAGACTTACAACTGGTCAATGTGCAGAAAATAAGAGACTGTAGAGTATTCACCCCTAAATAGGACACTTATATTTCACCCATTCCTCCATGGCTCAGGAATGATTTCTGAAGCGGGGGTGGTGGTGATGGCATGACATGATCAATGACTAAAATAGTCAGCTGTACAATTTAATAGCTCACAGAGATATTGGAATTGTAGGAATTGGAGCATATCCTATGTAATAATTTCTAAAAGTGAGTACATTCTATGATCAAATATGGGAGGAAAATAAAGACATCATAACTTATCTGTTAGAAACCTGAACATCTTCCTGTGAACATCTCTGTCAACTGTCCTCCACATTGTGGGTGCTAGAGCAAGAAAAGCTATCTAGGATGTATAAGCTATCTAGGTATGGGGGGAAAATCACTTAGCTTTTATGATTTACCTATCATATATTTACTTCTTCCAAAGCATATCTTTTTTTGTTCAACATTTTCATACATTCATGTATTAAATTTAAAAATTGATTTAATTATTCAATTCTTATTTTTTATGTATATGAGTATATGGCCTGCAGGTGTGTAAGTATATATGTGGTATGTAATGCCCAAGGCAGAGATCAGAAGAAGGCATCAGATCCCCTAAATGTGGAGCTATGGATGGCTTTTAGCCACCATGTGGGGCCTGGGAAATGAACTCGGGTCCTGTGCAACAGTAATCAGTGCTCTTAACCACTGAGCAATCTCTCAAATCCTATCATATCATAATTTTTGTGATGTTCATCCTCTTTCATGCCCCTAACTCTTCTGCTGGAAATGTTCTTAAAAAAACCCCCTGCTGCTTACATGTCCTCTTTATGAGTATTGCCCACAGAGTTTAGTTTTACTTTCTTGTCTGGAAATGGGTGAGAGGTTATTTACTGGGGCAAGGATGACTTATTAATCAACAGTTACGGAAGAAAATGTCACTCTTCCCCCAACAACCACTAATTGCTAATAGCTCTTCTCAGAAGGAGCTCATGATAAAAAGCTGAGGTGCCTAGTCCTGTGCAGATGTTGTGCCGATAACCACACTTGAGGTAAGTTCAAGAGTGCAATTGTTATGCCATGTCTAGAAGACATCTTTGAAGTGATAGAATCAAAGCCTTCTGGCATCAGGGTGAAGGGTCCAAGAGACATTAGTAGCATGATCTAAAGCCCACCTGGTCTAAAGGCAACACTCACTGCCTATTTCGAAGTGCTGTCCCACTGTTTCTCTTTCTTGGCAGGTGGTTGATGTATTTAGTGTTTGACTTTGTATATGGTCATCCCAGCTGAAGCTTCCTTTCTTTTTCTTTTGCTGAAACAGAAATGACCACTGATCCTCTTACTTACTCCACCTGGTGTATTAGCTTCAGGGAGTACTTCTCTGGGCTTTGCTGTCTCTAAATGCAGCATCCACATCAAAGAGGAACCAAGGAAGACTGAGGATTTTCCACATAGAACGTCTCTGAATTTCGGCTATGATATTTATGAAATGGCTACAAGACTTTTTCTTCCACTTTTGGCAGTGATATTAAATAATACATGTTAAAGGATATCAGAACATATGTAGTACTTTGCTATTATATAAGTAAGCATGATATAGGGGCTTGGAAAGTAATAATTTAATGCTAAGGAAGATGAAGAGAAGTCACAGGTTGTTGTATAAAGAACAAAGTAGGTAGGAGTGGGTACCAGAAAATGCTAATTCAGTTTTATCTCTTTCACTGTATCGACCTCCTAAACATTTGTCCCTTCTCTTGGCCTTAGTTCCTATTATTTTTTTCCCTAGGTAATTGTCCACAAAGTATGATATCTATCTTCATTGAAGAATGACCAAGATTGAGGGCCTTACAGTCAAAATTTCAACAGCTTCCTCATTGTTCAATTAGAGCTACGGCAGAATGATAAGGCCTCAACTACACCTTCATCAAAGAAGTGTACAGAGCAGGGCTCAAGGCGTTTGCTTCCCTTTCTTAATTGCCTTACAGTGGACTTTCAAGGCTCCAATCAGATCCACAAGTTCTCTCCATCAGAGAGTACCCAACAACCATTTCAACTTTCACCTAAGCATGACATCCCAAAGTTAAGAAAACCAAATTAAGACCACAAAATTTCTGAACAAAAGGACAGAATGCCAAAACCCTGCCACTATATTTCTTAAGACTTTAGTGACTCATTTTTTTTCCCTCGTTTTTTCCCCTGATGCCTTTGTTTATGTTGGACAAGAAGCAGGTAATTTTGATGATTCTTCCAAGTTTCACTGCAGTAAAAATATTTTTAACACTTCCCATTCACATATTAACACATTGAATTTAAACTCACATAGATGTATTTTGACACACACACATATGCATGAATGAATTTAATAATAAATACAGTATTCATATGATGGACCTGCAGTCAAGTAAACAATGAAAACATACTTTCTACTTTACAAGATAATATCCTGTTATATAAAACAATGGATTTAATATGGAACTCTGGCTAATTAGTGCTAGCAGTTGACTAAATAATCTTAATTATTGTCTCATGCATTGTTTGCAATTTAAGTGGAAACATTAAATATCTATAAATAAATCTGTTAGTTCTTTGATATCTAGGATGCTGTGGTTCACTTTGATAGAGGAGATGCACAGCTTGCACAAGAGTTGGTTACAACATATATGAACAATCATTAAATCTTATTGATTAAATAAGAGGGGTTTAACTAGTCACACACACACACACATATATATATATTTCAAATATATTGTATACGGAAGTATGTGTAATTGTATTTTTCAATTCATCAAAAGAAAGAATGTTTTTTCTGAAGTTCAACATATCATGGTGTACATGAACATAAATACAGTTGACTGTCAGCTTGGGGAAAGAATGCCCTGCCTCAACGTCTTTCTCCTGCTCTGCAGTATACAACTTTGGAGATAAAGGGATGGGAAGTAAAGCATAGTAAAATACTGTACTGAATATTCTTCGTTTGAGTAAACTCTGTCATATACAGAGAATTCTAAAAATGCTAGTTATTATCAGGTACTAATTTTTATATTTAAACAATATATTTTTCATAACTTAGGACAGGCTCATTAAAAACGGATTTTGTTTGATATTTAATGATATTGTCTGAAACAGCTTCTTAACCCAACGCAACCATGATGAATCCATCAAAAGAAAAAGAAAAAGAAAGATAACTTTGATTACTTATATACAACATGGCAAGGCACTTTGTGTTACATGTATTTTTTACTTTTTATTTGCACATGTAAAAAAGTACTAGGGGAAGGATGCTTCTATTGTCAAATAAGTTTGAAGACATCTTTGTAAAGCAAGGTTAGTGATGTCAACATTAAGAATTTCATGTATCTCCCATTACATTAACTGTACATTTCTAAGAATAGGGTATTTTTGTTTCAGTAAGGTTTTCCCAAGGTATGTGTGATTAAGAAGTGCAGAATGCCTGATGCTCGCCTTTCTTACAATTCATTTTGGAAAATTATTTTCCGATCAACAGGAGCAGATGTCACACCCAAGGGCATTTGGGGACACAGTTTACAAATGATAGGCGTAACAAATAATTAGAGGATATGAAATCAAAGGAAGAGTGGTAAGGTGGATGGAATGGGAGGAGGGATTCTGAATGTGATAAAAATATGCTGCATGAAATTTAAAAGCAATAAAAATACAAAAATAACTAAAGGAGAGTTGGAGAACAGAATTGGAAATGATGCAAACTGTAAACATCCTTGCTTGCATTCTGATTAAAACAATTATTATTAGCATTATATGTACTTTCAAAGCCTTTTTAGTTTTGAAGCTGGAAGTAAACAAATGTGATGACGCGGATGAAAGTCTCGTTTACCTTGAGGAACTTGTTTAAGTTATTTTTGTGTGCAACCTAGAATCAGTGCTTGCTTGTTCAGATAAATGAAAAAAAAAAGATTTTAAAGCATTCCAGTTCTTAGTCAGCAATGACAAGTTATGTTGTGTATGTGTATATGCCAGGGCATGTTTCAAAGGTGAGAGAGAGAGAGAGAGAGAGAGAGAGAGAGAGAGAGAGAGAGAGAGACCAATAAATACATATATATATGGAAACTATACTGACTCCCTATGCTTAGACTTATAGAACTGTTTTAGAATATTATACATACATGTACACATACACACACACTACAGTTTTTACTCTTGAAAATAAACAAATATACCTGCCAAAAGAAAAAAATAATAATGGAGACTTCAAAGTATAATGAGACAGTACATTCTTTGCAGTTCATCAACTGCTTACCGTAACCTCAGGAGACATGTTTTTGTCATACATCAAAGGCAAATGTTACAGTGGGGCAACTTGTAAATGCTGGTAATCCACTCTTTATCCCATTCATCACAAATGGGCTCGTGTTGGGATAAAGGAGAGAGACAAGGTTGTTTCTTTTCCAGAACGCCATCTTTTTTCTATTCCAATTTTCTCTGAAGCCAAGACCATTATAGAGAAGAACGCAAGAAGAAAATGTCTGCTCAAACGTGACCCTCAGCTTTAAACAGAGGCCAGAGCAGTTTCATCACAGAAAGCAGCATAGTGCCTGCAGAATACAGACCTGATGGAATTAGAGTACCAAACACTACGTGCATCCAGTGGAATTCCTGCTTCTGAGAAGCCTGTTCTGAAATTTGCTTGAACATCTTTAAGATAAGATGTCCCACATGGTATCATGGGAAAGTCTAAAACCCTTTTATCCTTAATGGCCACTTCCATTGCTCCCTACTCCGTCTGAGAAGTCTTATTTTTCTATTTTGTCCCTGTAGGCAGCTTGAACGATTTGTCATTTATAATGTTTTATGTGTCTGCTATTCATAATTTATAAACATTTCAAGAGAGCATCACTGGATAAAAAGTACTATGAGTATTATGTTCTCTGGGCTTCTAGGACTTACCTCATCACAATATTACTGACTTATCGGAGTCAAGATTGCTCTGTGAACTCACTTGGAGCTCCACCGCTAAAATCTTTTGTGTCTTTCCTATGCCTACAAATAACGGGTCTTTTAAACTAATATTCACTGGGGCTGAAAAGATGGTTCAGCATTTAAAAGTACTTGCTGCTCTAGCAGAGGGCCCAAATTCGGTTTCCAGCACCCACATAGCAGCACATAAAAATAAAAATAGGGGCTGGAGCACTGGCTCAATGGTAAAGAGCACTGACTGCTTTTGCAGAGGACCCGGGTTCAATTCCCAGAACCTATATGGTGGTTAACATCCATCCATAACTCCAATTCCAAGGGATCCAATGCCCTCTTCTGATCTTCACCACCATTGCACAAGATGGGTGCATTTATATATGTGCAGGCAATACACTCATACACATAAAATAAAATTAATAAAGTAGATTTAACAAACAAAAATAAATAAATCTTTAATCAAAATTTGCATAACGAGTGAATATATCGTCATGAATCAAAAACATATAATGTTCCTGAAATATATACAATATTTTATATAATAGATATAACATTTATATATTATAAATATATTTGCAAACTTGCTCTTTGCATCTTAAGAAAATCTTTTCCAGAGAAATTAGAATAGCTGATCATTTTAAATGAGAGATAGTCTTATAATAAATATGAGTTAGAAGCAGATCTTAAGCTTTTATTTAATCGAGTCATGTCAATATTACCCAACTGGGAAATATTTCTGAAATCTAAGTAATATGTAAGTGCTTTCTAATAACCTGATTTCAGTTCTAGTCAAGTACGTTTTGATAATACATTTTTAAATTAGTTTTCAGCTAGACCATGAATAAAGTAAATGGAAATATGAATCAGAAAATATATGAATCTTAGGATATGAAAAAGAATCATGAGTGAATATGTGGAAATTCCACATACATTCTCTCTTTGAATAATATTCTGCAAGGCTATGATCCTCTATAAATGCTGATAATAATGCTGTTTCTTACCAATGGGAACAGTAGTTATTAAACCACTGTGTCATTCAGAAATGAGCTTTAACATGTATTTTATTATAGTTATGAATATGTCCCAATCATCAAATTAAGAAGCCAGTAAATCCCCGAAAATGCTGAGTGGAAAGTTGGATTTAGTGTTATGGCTTTAGCAGTGAGCAAAACTTTTCAAAGTTATAGAAACTGTTTGAGCTTAGGAAATGCTTTCTCAGCAGGTAAAATTAGAACTTGATGAAAATAAAATCTGGTTTTAGTGATAAAAATAGAATCTGTTATCTGTGTATCAAAAACTAATGATAAAAATAGTTACTATGGAAAAATAGTTTTTAGTTTCAAATAATAGCATGTATATAATTTCCCTGTTGGCATTATGATTAGTTGTACAAAGTTTGTCCTCTATAATTAAGGATAATTAATAAAGCATGTTGTGTGCTGAGCTCTATGTTTGACAGATTTGAATGTTTTGTGTCTTAAAATCCAACTGTAGCCTAGAAGTTGGGACATCATATTCATTTTACAGGATGAAAGATTTTGAATTTACTTGAGTAAAGGGATGCACCAAAATTCAAGTAGAAAGTGATAGACCAGAAAAATTCAGGTTTTCAGAATCTATAACTTTTTTCAGTGTAATCATTATTTCTTTTTCAAGTTCTGTGAAGTTCAAAAATTTCTTTTAAGGTAAAACCAAATAACTTGGTACCCACAGGTGGAAAAAACATACCCCAATTATCATTGTATTATTCTGAGTTGCAAGAGATTCCCAATGGTTTCAAAGATTAATGTATGATCTTACTACTTTTGATCTGGAAAGTAAAGTACTATATCAGCATTCAAGGTAAGGTGTATTGGTACAGACCTATAATCTCAGCTCTGGGGAGAGTGAGCCAGTAAAGTTGTCATTTCAGGTCATCCTGGGTTATATGGCTGTCTCAACAAAAAAAAATCAAACAAATATAAAACAAAGAGTCACATAAAACTTCCAACATTTATTTTTAAAAGCCTAGCCAAATATTCTAAGCACTAAGATTAGAACTAGAAATCAATTATACTACATTGTTGCTGACATAGAATTCCTTTTCTGCAGTAAAAGGGTAAAACAAATGAAATGGTATATGATTTTAAAAATTAAATTTTAGAGACTGGAGAGATGGTTCAGTGTTTAAGAGCACTGGTGGTTAACAACCATGTGTAACTATAGTTCCCATGGATCTGACACCTTCTTCTGACTTCCATGAGCACTGCATGACACAGGTGTGCCTCGCTACATGCAGGACAGTACACTCATACACATGAAATAAATATAATAAATATAAGAACATTTAGAAATATTTAAAAGTATTTTACAGGGTAAAGGCAGGCATGAAACATATCCTCTATACTAAGCAGTCGTTGTTAAATTTAATGATGACGACCTAAATCTAATCTCTGAATAGAATATTCAGTATAGAAAAGTGCACACATAGGTACACACATGCGTGCATGCGTATGCACAGCACAAACACCACATTTTACATTAGAACTTGAATATAAGGAGTGGGCTCAGAGTTTCAAGGTACACAAAAGCAAAGAGCAAGACCAGTGTGACCAGCTTCTGTTTAGCTAGAGATATAGTAGAAAGAGTATTAAGAGGGAAGTGAGAGACAGTAAGACAAAGGGAGAGATAAAGAGAAACCTTCACTATAAAACCTCCAAAGTACAACTCAAAGTTGTGCTTCTCAAACTCTCCATAGTGAAGGACAAATTCGCTTTTCTATTTTTATGTAGTTTATAATTTAGTTAATTCTGCTAATTCTGATGAAGAAGTTGTTGCAATGTTCATTAAACATATTCATCCTTTTAAAAATATTTTATCATTTATGTATATGAGTGTATTGCTTCCATGTATTTAAGTACAACTGTGTCATGCAATGTCTTCAATGGCCAGAAGATGGCTCAGATCCCCTGGATCTGGAGTTAGGACAATTATTAGATGCTATGTGGGTGCTGGAAATTGAACCTGGGTCCTTTGCAAGAACAACCAGTGTTCTTAATTGCTGAACTATCTCTGCAGTCTCACATTCATCATTTTAAAATTATCATTAATGAAATGAAAGTCAAGATAAACAATAACATAGCCACAGACTGGGATTAGTTTGCATATAGCATTTTCTGTATCTCTGATTGTGAGAATTTGGAGCAAAATGGTAAAATTACTTCAACTTTAAAAATTACATATTATAATAAACAAGCATGCTCCTTGACTTATGGTGGAATTATGTCCAAATACACCCATGGTAAACTGAAAGTATTTTTTTTAATTTTTAATAACTACATATTTAGAAGAAGCATTTCATTACAGCTTTAATGAATTCATTATCACACTCCAGAGCAAGAGTACATCTCTTTCACAAGTGGCTGTAAGTTTCTAGGTTCACAGTTGAATTAATACAGTTATACAATATTGAACTCAGTATAAGCCCTGTAAGACATAAAATTCAATGAGCTTTTAGCCTTTAAAAAATATCTCCATTTTATTTTAGAATATATTGCTCCTTTCAGAAAGAATCACTGTTTTTTCTACTGACACTGAGATGTTGGTGCATGCATCTCTAATCTGTATGTATCTGATTATTACTAGTCATAATCAGTTGCACTTGGATCCTTGGTGCCTGTGTATGTCTATCAAGTCATTGGGTAGATTTCAGTGGTAATGTTTATCACCTCTACTAATTAACATGATGTAAATTTCCATGCTTCCTCCTCAAATATAATACATTTTTTAAAATTTGTTGATTTTTTAAACACATTCATGATACCTTATCTATTGAATAATATAGTTTAGCTGACTTTCAAGGCACTCAGTGACTCACTACAGTAGAATAATCTAACCAAAGCTTATTTTCTAATAATGTATTAACTATCTGAAGTACTCACACATATGGGTATTTTGAAGACACAATGGGAAAGGAAGGGAAAATACAAATTATCAACAAAACATTGGTAATTCAGTACAGTATAGAGTGTCAGCTATCTACTGTAGGCATCCCATGGATGACCAGGCACTGCACTTCCCTGTTCCTTCCCAGTAGTGCAAGAGATTGTTTGTCTTATACCTCTAGTCCTGCTAAAATGTCAACACTCAAAGCATGGTTTCTAGTGAATGTGTATTATTTTGCAACATCACTATATAAAACAACAACAAACAAACCTAAGTCAAAGTATTGTAAATCAAACTACTGTTAAGAATTAGTGTCTTCGGGGGCTGGAGAGATGGATCAGCATTTAAGAACACTGACTGTTCTTGCAGAAGACCCAGGTTCGAATCCCAGCACTCACATGGCAGCTAACAACTTTTCGTAAGTCCAGTTCCAGGGAATCTAACAATGTCTTCTGACCTCCGCAGGCATCGCTCCACACGGGGGCACTTACCTACATGCAGGCAATACATTCATACACATAAAATAAAAGTAATAAATAAAATATTTATAAAAAGAATTACTGTCTTTGTGTATATGTGATACTATATAAATAGACTTTCATGTGTATATGAACAGGGTGAGCAGGTGTGTAAAGTCACCTATAGCACTGTCAAGGCTCCTTCCTGTGCTGAGAAATGCATATTACCAGTGTTTCTCTATGGCTCTACCCAAGATTCAACACTATTCCCTCAGTTATATAGAAGAATGTGTTTCACATTAAAGGTTCTCTAAGTTTTATATTTAATTAATAATTTATTGAAAAATATAAAGCTGAAATGAGAGAAAACAATACTCCGGACAGGCTTAATGTTCTAAACATTCATATTTAATAATGGATATAAACACAGATTTCCATCTGTAAATTAGGTTGTTTAAAATGTATTTGTAATGAATCTGTGAGGTTAATATTTGATTCAAACGCTTCCCTTGTTTTTCTTCCTCCAAAGTATAGAATACTTTCAGTATAAGGGGAGAGATATAGGTAGAGGTGAATCAAGGCCGTGTGGATTTTGTTTGCTAGTTACAGCTAACCTGTGACTATAGCCCTGTAAAATTAGTTGATAGTATTCTTTTATTATTGTATAGAGGTGTCTAAAGGTCAGAAATGTTGAACACGCTGTCAAAGATTTTAACATTTAAGAATTGAGCCTACATAAATTCGCAGTGTGCACATCCATCCATCCATCTATCTATCTATCTATCTATCTATCTATCTATCAATCATCTTCTAGATTATGCACTATATATATATATATACACACATGTCTAAGTATACTGATTTTTCTACAAAGCAATAAATTCTTTGAAAGCAAAGTTTCTCCAAAGCTTGCATTTCATGAATTAGCTCAAATTTAACACTGACAATAATAATTAGCCGAAATGGTTCACAGGGTTTGACCATATCAACACTTTCTTATATATGTTAAGGTTTATGCTAATGCAATGGATCAGTTGAATTCTGTGTTTATAATCCAATGGGTCACCCTCTTAAACTCTCAAAAAACGGTCCCAATATTGAAAAGTAAACCCTACCAGAATTTTAAGAATGAAAGCTACAGTTCTATTTTTGAAATGAGAGAATAAGAATTTTTACTTGGTTTTACAAAGAGCTGGAGCCTTAAGAAGCATTGAAAATTACTTGACTTATTTTTTTATTCCCTCTCTGCAGAAATATGAAGCACATTTCTCTTTGTCTTCCTCTCCTTCCCTCACCCAGATAGACCCTTTGCTACATAGATAGTGAAGAAGGTGAACTACAATGTTAAATTCTATGTAAAATTTACTGTTTACTTTGTGTTGCTATGATAAACAACATGATCAAGGCAACTTGAGAAGAAAGGCCTTATTTGGGTTTACAGTTCCATGGGGAGAGTCCATAGTAGGAGCAGAAGCCAGGGCAGAAAGCAGAGGGCTCAAGTCTTCAAGTACTGGCTGAAAGCACAAAGAGAATGAAACTGGGAATGGGGGAGGCTCAGAGCACTCCAATTTCACACCAAGTGCTGCTTCCTCCAGCAAGGCCACACCTACTGATGGTTCCATGACCCTCCCCAAGAAGTAGCAGCAACTGACCAAAAGTTCAAATATGTGAGTCTGTGGGGGACATTCTTATTCAAACCACCACGTTGTCATACATTAGCTAGCCTAAATAAAAATAGCATGTTCATATTTTATAAAAATCTGTTTGTTTTTGTTTCTTTGCTCAGCACCCCCACACTCTCTCTCTTTCTCTCTCTCTCACACACACACACACACTCACATACACATACACACACATAGATGCATTCAAATCCACATACACAAGTCATATTTATATCCACATACACACAAAAGCACAGATATGTATACATACACAGACACAAAGAGACAGACACACCCATATAAACACACAGACACATTCATGCCCAAATACACAAATATAAAGATATATACACACAGACTTGCTCAGACCCACATATACACACAAATACATAGATATCTATATGATCAGTGAGTGTGTGTTAAATTGGATTGAATGAAACCGTGAAATGTTTTATCGACTCACTCCTACATTCAGGTTATGATCCTTCATAGCAGATACAAAGTGAAAAAAAACACAAAGAATTGCATGATGTTTACAGAAAGCCTTACGTACCGTGAAATGATTCTTCACTTTAAATCTTTCATCTTAAAATGAATTTATGATATAATGTTACTTCCTCTCCTCAGTCCTGGCATATTTCCTTTATGCCTCTTGAAAATACATTTACACAGAATGCTTTATTTTGAACATGGGAGACACTAATTCATCATATTACAACCACAGCATCCTGAGGCTTCCCATTTATATTCTGAAGGCTTATTTTTATTTATGTGCATCTGCGTGTTTGTACAGATGTATCTTTGTGGGTATATATGGTTATGTGCATGTGTATGCCAACAAAGGCCAGAAGAGGGTTTTGGACCTCCTGGAGTTAGAATTACAGGCAGTTGTGACTTTCCTGACATGGGTGCTAGGAGGTTAAACCTAGTCTTCAGGAAGAGCAATAAGTCTGTTAAGCACAGAACCATCATTCCAGGCCACCTTCTCATCCTTCTGATGTTTACACTATTACATGTATGTCATGTTCACCTTTATTGAAATCGTTCGTATCAATTTGTGATCAGCGGTGCCTTAAATAATTTTTTTAATATCATAATATCACACTCAAGAAATGACACAGATAACATACATGTTACTGAGAAGAACTCATTTTTCTTTGGAAAACAAATCCTGGTATTCCTGAGTTGAGTATGTTCAAGTATTTCTATATACAAAGGGGCAAAATTAAGAACAAAAAGCATTTTCTAAAATTTAGTTTTGTTCCTGCTAGTTTTCTCTTTTTACTTATTTTCATTAAAACTTTTATTAGCTAGGGTCTGATGTACACCCAGATAGCCAGGAATATGTATAGTTGTTGATGACCTTAATCTTTTGATCCTCTTGCCTCGACCTTTAAGTGCTGAGATTAAAGGTGTCAACCAACATGCCTGGTGTTTCTACAATACTTGTGGTTGAGTACTGTGTCTTGTGACTACTAGACAACTGAACAATTTTACCAGCTCAATGATAATTTTCAGTTGAAATCTTCAATATAGTTACTTCAAACTTTAAAAATAAAAGTTAGCTTCTTTATATTTTTCTTTCCTTTCATCTGTAGACACACGAATTTTAGTACTGTCAACACATTGCAAATATATATGCCACATTTCAATCAAAACGCGCTTCCTAAAAACAGCTTAACTTTCATAATGAATCTAATAAAAAAAGGTCCTTTAATGATTATATGTGGGATTCCCTTTATTTGAAAGCTATCATTTTGCTTTTTACATCAAGTGCTAAAATTATTTGTATCATTATAAAGTTACTTTTATAAATTAAATGTTTTAAAGGTTCCAGGAATGCTGTGTGCCTCTAAAAACGAATGCCCTGTTTGCTTGCTCTGGGCTTCCACCCTGTATCTGTGGCAAGAATGGCACAGGACACCCTCGATGTGGAAATAGAATCATTGCAATGAATAGTGAGAAAGGCAAAGGCCACCCAGCATGCAGCACTTACTCATCATTGTCGAAAACAAAGGCTGCTCCACTGAAATCTTCTCCAGTTAAGTAATGTTAAATTTTGCTTTGTAATAAGCTAAGAACAGAAGCAGAATCTTCAAACAACAAAAACATATGGCGATGTTGTCAAATGTAAGCTGTGCTCCTTCAAATCTCAGTGTTAGGCAGTGACCACAAGTCCTAACTTCTCCTTTACAAAACTGGACTCTAATGTATTTTTTAATTTTTTTATTTAATCATACTATTCTTTCTCATTACTTGGTCACTCATTTTTATTATACACACTGAACACACATAAAACATGCAGTTTTATTTTATGGTTTAGGACATTTTAATTTTTAATTAATATTTATTTACTGGATTTTTATGATTTTCATAAAACATGATTTGATTGTGCGTAGATCCTCTCCCATATATGCAGCTCCACTTATTACCCCTGCTTAATTTAATAATATAGAGTCTAATTTATATCACCAAATGTCTTTCACTGTGGGTTCATTCACTGAAGCCTAGTTAACCTACCAAGAATGCCATACTTGAAAGAGACTGTCTCTGCCCCTCCCAGCAGCCATCTGCCGCCACAATTTCCCTAGGTGGGGTTGGAGCTTCTTACCCACTTACTTATGTCAGTGCTGAGATTTCATTATGTGAGCTTGCATGCGACTTGGGCATGCTGTCACCCCTGCTGTGTGTTAACATGAGTAACTGATCAGCTGTCTGGAAAACTTTATTTCTTTGTGTTCATCCTCTGCCTTTGGCTCTTACAGTCTTTGTGCTTCCTCTTCCACAATGATCCATGAACCTTGAGAGACAGAAGTTTGATGCAGGTGTCCTGTTCTGGGATAAGCACTCTGCAGTCTCTTGTTCTTTGCATATTGGTCAGTTGTGGGTTTCTGTGTATCATCTCTTGCATAAGGACAGTTCTATGGTGAGAGTTGTGAGGTGCATTAATGTGTGGTTATAGTCTACCTGCATATATATAAGCGCATCTATGCATAAAATGGCCACAGAGGAGAAATGAGGATATCAGATTGCTGGAATTGGACTTAAGGACAATTGTTAGCTGCCATGTGGATGCTGGGAACTGAATTGGGGTCTTCTGCAAGAACAGTCAGTGCTCCTAATCGCTGAGCCATCTCCCCACTCCCTGTTTTATATTTTTTTAACACTCTGAGACTGTGATTCCAATCCACAAGGAAATTCTGGGTAATAAATTCAAAACCACTTTAAAAAAATATACACAAGCAATGAAAACCATAGGTTATCATCTAGCAGGCACAGGTCCTGGGTTTGACATCTTGTATCATAATCAATAAAAATTATGTTTTAACTTTAAGCTTTTTTAAAAAATAAAATGTTTTGGTACAATAAAAATATAAACAAATAGCTATGAATCAGCGTGGTAAGACAAGATGGCTGTGCTTCAGTCTCAGGTCAGCTAGTCAATAACATCAAATGGAGTCTCAACTTTTGAGTTATTTAAACTTGTACTTGTGCTCACCAAAACAAAACAATAGTGTTAGAGCTGAGGAAGGTTTGTTAGCGTTAACTTCTCACTTTCTTGCAAAAGTAGTGAAGGCTTTTGACAGAGAAACATCTTCCCTGCTGAATGTGTTAATATAGAAGTCATTTTTTCTCAGAATTTAGCCCATAGTATGTACTCAGTTACTGTTCATTCCTGGCACCATTAGTGCTGTTAGGAGTGCTTGCTGTACTAGTATATCTAGTGTGAACACTTGCAGTAGGACTAGTAACAGCAGAAGTAGCTGCTGTACTAGTAATTCTACCAGAGGTAGTTGCTATACTAGTAGAACTAGTAGAGGTAGTTGTAGAACTAGTAGTTCAATTCATACAACCAAGGCTGCAATTCACTGTGTTGGGCCCACAGTGAAGAAATAAATAAAAGAAACAATAAATGTATAGATTAGGAGAGGTATCCTTTTGCAGAAAGGAATAATATAAATGATAATAGAGAAGCAAATATTTTATGTAACTTCTCCTTTCAAAGAATTATATCTTGGGGCTGGAGAGATGGCTTAACAGTTAAGAGCACTGACTGCTCTTGTGGAGGACCCTGGTTGGATTCCCAGCAGCTACAGGGCAGCTAACAACCATCCATAACTCCAGTCCCAGGGAATCGGATGCCCTCTTCTGATCTCCATAGGCATTGCACAACACTGTACACTTACACACATGCGGGCAATACACTCATACACATATAATAACAAGTAATAGAAAATGAATAAAAAAGAATTTAGATCTTATGAATAAATTAAAACAACTTTGCAGATCACTTAGTTCAACTTCTTTACCCATGAATAAAATCACAGACATGAGCATGAACTGGTATCCTGTCACAGCACAACCAGGCTTCTCCAGACTGAACTGTGTGCCAGGCCGAACACTCATATGCACCACAATGTGTAGTGGCTTGCACTTACAATGGTGAAATTATCTCAAAACATATATAACCACACTTTTAAGATGCTGATTGAACTGGAGAAGTATACAAGTTGTGAAGGAAAAGCTAACATACACCTGTAAACACGCAATATGTAAAAAAGTAAAGCTTACATTAAAATAGCAACAATATTTGTGATAATAGTGTTGAGGGAAAATATGAATAAAATATAAAGTAGTTTCATTTTTATGCATACTTTAACCATATACACAATTATACCTCTATATTCTTTTATTGAGCACATATAAACTAACATTTTATAATATCTTGTTTTATTTCATTGTTAATAATTTCCTGATTATTTGGAAATTTTAATAAACCACAGATAAAATTGGCTATGAGAATTGCTTTGATAGCTGAATTTATACTTTTATAAGTGGAAACATGGTAAAAGCGATGATTTGATGGTTCACCAAAGAGGAAGCCCCGTCCTCCTCTTTTTCCTTTTTACTGGCCTTTCGAGCCAGTAATGCATTATGACCATATTTAACTGCCCCAACTCCCTGATTTGTTCATTTTTTCATCGACTCATTCCGTAAATTTTCACTAAATATTTTCTCAATGCTTAACGTTCCTAGGATACAACTCTTAAAAAACAAAGTCCTTGGGAAGTTTATGATATCAAAAGCCACATGGAGCAGTATCCAGTTACTGATGAGTGACTTATGTTACCATAGCAGTGGGCATGCTTTGATAGCTGTAGAAAACGTGCAAAGGAGTTTGATGAATGATGGACTGGTGGTGCTTAGAACAGGTGCTTAGACAGTGAGGACTACTTAGGCAGGAGGGTGGGCGAGGGTCTTAGAGCAGAAAGAAGTGACAGGAGGATGGAAGTGGAGACTAGAGCAGAAAGAAATGCAGAATTCTAGAGAGCTGAAAGGTGGACAGAGGAAGATAGTGTGACAGATGTGCTCACGGAATATGAAGGGACTCAATGAAAACATTGTAAGTGGTGAGAAGGTAGCAACTGATTCTGAAGATGAAGGGAAGCTTCAAAAAGGAATTAACAAGGGGATTGTGCAATTTTGTTTTTAGAAAAATAGTCCACGTATTCCTAGAAAGATGAACTGAGTGGATTTTAATCACTACATTCATACTTTGCACCTCCTGGTTCAACATACTGGATGTGGGTGATTGGAAGTTTAGATGGATTCATTCACTCCTTGGATTTAAAAAAAAAAATTGGCAGCCTTTTGGAAATAGTAAGTATGCTGATGATTAATAAAGTGTAAGTTAAATCCTCCATTTTCCTGATGCTCAAAAATTTATTTTTACACCTTGAACACAAACCTAATATTTTTCAATATATAATTTTATTTTAAATGGGGTCTTGCTATGGAACTCAGGTTGGCTCCAAACAACAATTTTCCTATTTCAGCCTCCCAATATTAGCATTAAGGGATCTCAACACCGTGTCTGGCACATAGATTTTCAAAATAAACTCTTCTGAGACTCCATGAGAAAAAATTTTAAAACATTTATTATTTTTATCTTAATGAGTGTATTTCCTACATGCGTGTACGTGACCGCATGTCATGCAATGCCCGTGGTAGTCAGAAGAAAGAGTCAAATTCCCCTGGATCTGGAGTTATGGATGATTTAAAGCTGCCATGTGGGTCCTGGGAACTGAACCCTGTGCCTCTGCCAGAGCAGCCAGTGCTCTTAACTGCTGAGCCATCTCACCAGCCCCCAAAGAAATTTTATTATGTGACCAGTTTTCTTCTTGGATTTACCATTTAGTAATATTGAACTATTAACTGGATTGTTTTGATAATAGTTTTCATTTGTTTGTATAAATGCACTTAATGCTAGCACTCAAGAAAATATTTGTTGCATAGTAGGTGCTCATCATATAATTAATTACAAAATTAATTATTAGAAGTAACCATAGCCACTTTAACAGAGACCACAAGGCTCAGAATAATGAAATGTTAAGCTAAAGACCCTTTTATCTGTGTGATAATATATTCTGCATTAACAAATACAAAAAGTTCATTTCTGACTTTTTTTTTTTGCAGCACAATCCTCCCAAATTAATCCATTTGACTATAAATCTTTCCCAAAAAACTTTGCCAGACTTGATATTTGATAAGAATAAAATCATTGATTTTTGTTTCCCTTTGCTTGGGAATATGATTTTAGGATGATTGAAACACTTTAGGACTTGGGCAAGCCGTTCATAGTTATTCTAACCAATCCCCCACCTCAAAGCTTCCCTAGTTCTTTAAATGAAATCAACAGAGAAATTTTAATCAAAATATCACATCACATGAATTTACATCTGGTAACAATAGTCTTCTGTCATGATTTAGATGATAACTTGTCATTTATTTTCAATCATGGATCTTGTATATAATACAATTTCGGATTTATTTAAATTTATATTTATCTGTATTTTTGGCAGTAGAGTGCTGCTGGGAAAGAGAGAGTCAGTCTTTAAGGATGTGATACTAGGTAGGTTGACCAATTCCAAGGATGCACCCACACCAAAGTGTATTTGGAGGACACAAATTAGACTTGGTAGGCCTTAAACAAGACAGAGGATATATGTATTGAAGGGTGAGTAGGGAAATGGGGATGAACCTGAGTGGAGATAGGTGAAAATGTCTGAATATGATAAAGTACATTTTATGAAATTCTCAAAAATCAACAAAAACATCACTTTTTTTAAAAAGTCAGCTTCCAGAACTTGGAGAGATGCCTCAGCATTGAAGAGTACTGCCTGTCCTTGCAAAGCACACAAGTTCAGTTACCATAGCCACATGGCAGTTAACAACTGTCTGTAATTCTGGTTCCAGGAAATCTTTTGCCCTCTTCTGTCCTGGTGGACACTGCATTACATGGGTACACTTACTTACCGGCACATAAGCAAAATACTCATACATATTAATTATAATTAGTAAATCCAAAGAAGATAATTACCCAGTCTCAGAAAACATGATATATTATCACAAAACAGGCTAAGACTTTATATGAATTCTGATACCCACTATCAACCATGATCCTAAATATTAAATGGAGACTAGTAGATGTCCCAGTAGTTAAAAGCACATATTGCTATTGCAAGGGACCGGAGTTTGTTCCCCAGCACCATGTCAGCTCCTGATAACTAACTGTGATTCCAGCTCCAGGGAGAAATAATGCCTCTAGACTTTGTGACCAACTGCACTTATGTGCTCAGACCCACACATAGACACAGACACAGACACACAGACACACACACAATTAAAAAATAAATATTCTAGGGGACTGGAGATATGGTTCAGCAGTTAAGAGCACTGACTAATCTTGCAAAGAACCAAGGTAGGGTTCAAACCTCAGCACTCACGTGGCAACTAACAGCCATTTATAACTCTGCTTCTGGGGATCCAACACCATCTTCTGACTTCCATGTGGCTCTCACAACATGAATGCACTTACATACATGCATGCAGTATACTCATAAACATAAAAATATTAAAAAATAAATCTTCTTAAATATTGTAGTTTAAAATATTAAAAGAAAAATTCCTGAAACAAACTTTTGTAAGTTTTCCTAACAGCCATTTATAACTCTGCTTCTGGGGATCCAACACCATCTTCTGACTTCCATGTGGCTCTCACAACATGAATGCACTTACATACATGCATGCAGTATACTCATAAACATAAAAATATTAAAAAATAAATCTTCTTAAATATTGTAGTTTAAAATATTAAAAGAAAAATTCCTGAAACAAACTTTTGTAAGTTTTCAGTTGCATGCTATTTTGGGTAGATAGATGGAATCTCTAAGTATCTTACTAT
>NW_008353484.1:495141-507547 GCF_000622305.1 Nannospalax galili | reverse complement strand
GTATTCTATGATTTCAGTGATCCAGAGTGGTTTCAGTAGTCTACCTTCTGTATATAAGGTGGACTAGTATGAAAATAGGGAAAGCATGTGTAAACTGCTTCACAGCTCAGGCTTTCTTTATGGTGGTAATTTTTCACTTCTGTCCACCATGACAAGGGCACGCACACAATTTTACATAAAGAAAACTTCTAATCAATACATCCTTGAGATAAGCATTAATGCTTAAAATAAATACATCATGTAAACATAGTTTCAAGATGCCTGCCATTGACTAAGATAGATATCACAGTAATTACAGCAAAGAATAGTGATACTCTAAACAAACCAGCAGCTGGAAGATTAAAAATGAGTATTTGAGTGATATATGTATGTATATAGTTACACATTGATGTGTGTGCATTTGAGTAAGAGGCAGTGCATATATACACAGCACTTGCCAGATAATGAGTAGTTAGGCAGATTGGCGCTCAGTAATGGGTGTCTCAGGACAGACCTTACCATCTTTTGCAATCATCACCAGGTCTTCATGCACTAAATCATCAAGTGAGTTGGGAAAAAAAATTGGGAAAGAAATAAGCCTTCTGAAATGATTTTTGGATAACACATTGACTATATTTCAGATGTATTTTTTCACATTTAATCTTGAGAGAAACTGGCAAAATTGGGAATCAACTGAGGACTACAATGAACTTTTGATATTATTGCCTATAAATGTCCGTTCACATTTATATATGAGCACAGTGGAGAGATACATTTTTCCTTCCATTTCTGCATTCCATTGTTCTACATCTATTTCTGAGGTTTGATTAACAATGACAGCATTTTGGAGGGCTTGCTTGTCTGACGTGCTTGCTTGAAATCACTTGCATTACAGAGCATTTTCTGAGCAACCATTTTTAATGGATCAGTGCTTTCTTTGAATCAGAGCACACAAAGTGTGTGTTTACTGATCTAAAGATAAATTCCCGCTAAATTAGTGAGTTGAATTTTCATTTCTTTACAGTGCAAATAGATAAACTCCATGTAAATGTATAAGTAAGATGATAACGGCAAACACGAACAAATGATTTGCTTTTTATATGTTTGTTTAGTGCTTTATTTACAGACATGGCAGTACACAAAGTGCATAGAAGCTAAGGCAGGAGTGCTTATCTCTGTTCAATATACAGGGATTCTATAGTGTCATGTAGTGAAATGTTTTCTCAACAATCAGTCAAAAGGAAAAAAGGAAATTGCATTGTTTGACACGTTCTTAGCTTCCTTCTGCTAGTGTGAAATGCCGCAAGTAATTGACTTACAAAGAGAAAATTTTCATTCACGTTCAAAATTTAGAAGGTTCTTGTTCAAGACTGCTTGGTGCATTACTCTAGGGACCTGGCATTCATTCTGAAATGGTAATAGCAGGAACCAGGTAGAAAAAAAGCAGATGCTTACGTCACCACCATATATCGAAAGTGAAAATAAGAAACTAGATCCAACAGTTCCCTTTAAAAGTATGAAATACTTAAGGACACCCTTATAAGATCCCACCTTCTGAAATTTTGGGCACTTCATCCTGGTGACCAAGTCCTTAATGCACCATCTTTGAGAGACCTTTGATGTCCAATCTGCAACCAATCCCAGGCCACTTAACAATTCCACAATTCTTTGCATTCGTTTGGCTCTGTTTTGAGAGAATGTTTTTCCCATCTGTTCCTCCCTATACAACTCAAAAACCTTTGATAGACTTGTGTGTTACTAAATTTTCCAAAGGGACATGCCGAAATATTGTTGCTTAAAGAAAAATAGCACAGGTTTATATTGTATTTATGTATAGTATTGTACATGATTGCCTGAACCTGGTAGAGTTAAGTTTATCCTTTGTTTTATTAATTTTCAACTTAGTTTCAAATTACCTGTTTACTGTCTAGCTAATGTGGTGAGAGGGGGTAAGTTAACAGCACTCCATTTCTAGGTCAGAGCTCATCTTCATGTACAGTGAGGCTCACCACTGTCCAAATACAATGCCATGACTTGATTGTCATAAATGAAATAGGTTTGGGTTAGAAATTGATATAAATATGTAAATTAGAAAATCTTCATTAGAACTTGATTAACTCTGTGAATATTTGAAATTAATAACAACAAAAATGTATGGCTAAAATTCATATTCTTATTTTTCCCAATCCTGAGAAATGTCATGCCAATGAAAGATTTTTAATCTTGTTTCTGTTTTATACGGTATTGTAGATATCTTGTTTGTTTTTACTACAATTAGCTTCATATTGTTATTAATTTTTCATTGAATTCCCATACCTTTATATGGAATTTTATAGATGTAACATCCTATAAAAGAACCACAACAGAAAAATATGCAACTACAGTGGCAGCAAAATTTTTAATGTAAAAGATGTATTATCTTATACCTACAAAAGCAGTAATTTCAAAATATCACCCAATACTGGAGCTGCTGCGGACTAATGTACCAATTCATTGCCTGCAGCATTTAGACTGTTGTATTTCTTTTTAAAGCAATATTACAGTATGTATCCTGAGCTACAATAGTCTTTTAACCAGAAGTTATTAGGCTATTTTCATGCACTTTAAATATATACTCAGCGGCTGGAGAGATGGCTCAGTAGTTAAGATCATTGACTGCTCTTGCAGAGGACCCAAGTTCGATTCCCAGCACCCACATATTGGCTAACAACCATCTGTAAATCCAGTTCCAGGGGAATCCGATGCCTTCTTCTGACCTCTGTGGGCATTGCACGACATGGGTACAATTATACACATGCAGGCAATACACTCATACACATAAAAATACTAAATAAATGTGGCGCAGTGGTGCACGCCTTTAATCCCAGCACTCAGGAGTCAGAGGCAGGTGGAGCTCTGTGAGTTCAAGGACGGCCTGGTCTACATAGTGAGTTCCAGGACAGCTGGGGAGACCTACAAGGAGACCCTGTCTCAAAAAAGACCAAATCACCCATCGAGGCATAAGAGTGTACTCTTTTTTTTTTTTTTATTGGTCTTTTTGAGACAGGGTCTCACTGTAGCCCCAGCTCTCCTGGAACTCACTATGTAGACCAGGCTGGCCTTGAACTCACAGAGATCCACCTGCCTCTGCCTCCCAAGTGCTGGGATTACAGGCATGCGCCACCATGCCCAGCAATAAAATATTTTTTTAAAACAAATAGATATATACCCAATAGAACAGAAAATATGTTTATAACATTTCATTGTATAATTGTAAATAATTTCAAAATAACAAATAAAATATAAACTTTTTTCTTTCTAAAGAATTTTTAAAATAGGTAACATATCGTCTAGTATTCATAAAAAGTTAACTGCAAATTCCAGAATTTCACAGTTATATGGGACTGTATCGAAGTAAACTAGAGATGGGTGAAATTTAAAACACTAAAAATGCCTTTATTTAAGACTTTGACATTAGAGAAAGAGACATCCCATTCTAGTATTATTTGAGCTTCATTCTAAAGAGGAAGAACAAATGCAAATTTATAGTCAAGTGTTGGCAGACTAAGAATTACTAAGAAGAGGCATCAAGACCAGGCTTTTTTTCCTAACTGAACCAACCAGGATGCTTGCTGCAGGCAAAGAGGTTGAAGAGACATCAAGGGTGTGGGTGGACCAGTCTGACCAAGGTGGAGAACTCTTGGGAAGCTGGGAGGCTGAGAGGCTTCAGAATTTTGGTCCAACAAAGAACCTTTTCCAGTTTTTCTTCTCTGGGGGAGAGAGAGATACTTTTCTTTCCTCTGAACAACACAGTCCATGTCTTGTTGACTCACCTTGTTCATTCAAGATTAGAGGAACTGTCTGCTAAGAGGTGTTCCGTAATTGCTCTTCTGGGCAACACCTGAGGCACTTATTGAATGTAATGCTTATGAAGACACACAGAAAGACAAAAAATTAGACTCTGATTCAATCTGTACCTTCATCCTTGCAGACCTTGAGGAACGCATATGATGACATCTCAGGGTTCACATTCCTTCCATGGTGATTCTGGGACCTATGCAGTGATGTGATACACCTTTTCCCTCATCTATAGAGTCCTCATGGTTATGGTGAACGTACACCTTGCTGAGAGCAAAGGTGTGGTAGTCATTTCCCAAACAACACATGTCTCCTAGAAGGGGAGTCATCTTAAAGGCAATGTGGATATGGAGGTATGGAGGCGAACACATTGATTTTCTTGTAACTGGTGAGTCATTCCTTTGAGATCAGAGGCTTCATTGCCTAGGAAGTTAGAACATTAACTTAATAAACTTTAGATGATTCTTTGTGTGTAAAAAATGCCACTAAATAACAAATTCATTTTTCAATTTATATTATTAAAGATTGTTATGCCAATTTTTGGAGGGTAATTATTTTGAGTGCTGTGTAATATTCCTTTGTGTAGGTATTATCATTATTAATTATTTATGACATTTGGTAATTTCCAGTTCCAAGATGCTACAAAAGGACTTTGATGACACTTCTTTCCAAAGGTCTTTCGTGAACATGTGACATAAATTTGCTAGGTAATAACTTAAAAATCTATAGATCAAAAATTATGAAATTTAGAAAATTTATGAATTATTAGGCTATTTCTAAAAATAGCATTTTCTTGAATTACTTTTCTTATTCATGTCTATCTGAAACTAATACTGTTAGATTTCTGTTTGGGAAATTAATAAGGTTCCCTCTCTTGATCAGAAATAAGGTTCAAGATCTAAACCATGTCATTCAACAGTTCCATTTCTTTGTCTGCAAAACAACTGTATGTTATCAGTTTTAAAATAAATGGCTACTCTTTATTAATTAGTAAGTGTCCCATGCAACTCTGGGAAAGTGTGTACTCCCTCATTTGTGGATTTATTGTTTTCATTTTGTGGTAACATTTGTGTGTTTGTGTGTGTGTGTGTGTGTGTGTGTGTGTGTATGTACTGCGTGAATGAATGTGTATGTTTACATGACTGTAGGCACATCTTTGTGGTCAAAAGCTCATGAAATTTTGTATGTGCATGCCAAGGCCTAAATTTGACTACAATTGGGCATCTTCCTCAGTTTCTCTCTACTTGGTTTGTTGAGGCAGGGTCTCTCACTCAATCCTGAACTCTCCAGTTCTGGTTGTTAGCTAGCTTGCCTTGGCGATCTGCTATTTTTGCCTCTTGCGCTCTTCGATGCCAGGTGGGCTGCCACACCTGCCCAGCTTTTGTGTGGATTCTGGGGATCAAAACTCCAGTGTGCATGGTTGGAGGGAACATGCATTATCCACTGAGCCATCTCCCCAGCTTTGTGATTAAACCTAGAGATAAACTTGTCTACCCTCCTCCCTGCTGTGATGTTTGATTTTCTGACGATTACCATGTTTCTCTTTGAAGTATATCTGGATCTTTTTTATCCTGATATTGACAGACAAGGACATCGTCTAAGGACAGCACTTAATGTTTGCACAGACATATTATCAGATATAAATATCTAGTATTAACTGATCGTGGGATTGCTGTTACTTTAAGAGAAGAATAAGTTAATCCATTAAATGATTCAAAAATTCTCATTAATATGTCATTCGATTGTTGTCTGCATTCTAATCAACAAGGTTCCAGGGTCCTTGCTACCTGCTGAAGAAGTTTCTAAAGATATATATATATATATATTCATATATATATGTCTTCATATATATATATATGAAGAGATATTTTTGTTTATAAATTTCATAAATGTCCCATTTGATGTCCATTATTTGTAGCATTTCAGATATTTACGAATAAGCATTCTTTTCTACTGTTTTTTGTCACCACACATCTTACCTGCCATAAATTTCTTCTTCCTTAATCTCAGTAGTTGAAAGATTTACTAAGACAGAAACATCTCGGAACACAGGTATCAGTGTTGTCCATTACCCACACTCCTCCTTTGTGCTTTTGGCCTCTCATTAAATAATGCCATTCTGATACTGTCTAATAAACCTTTGTTGTTTCAGTTTGCATGTTTTGCTATGTACAGAACCATGTTACAGGCTCATCAAAATTCTCAGGATTCCACATTTATGCGGGCGTATACTAAGTGTTCTTTGTCATTTATTAATACTTGAACTATCCAGTCTCTTCTACATACTTTTATTTTAATTTTTTTCATGTCTTCTATTAAGCATTTTCTTTCTTCATGTAATAGCATTATTTCTGATTTCTTAACACATAGATGCCAAACGCTAAGGGTTCATTGGCTATTTCATCAGTGCCACCTGGGACTCTTCCAAGGTAATCCGTACTTTTAATTAATCAAATGGATGAGGTTGGAAGTTGCTTTTTGAATCCCAAGCTTCCTTCACTGACACACAAAAGATGTTGAATCAGAATGGTGCAGCTTTTAAGTAAATTTAGGAAATGAAGAACTCACTATCATAGAAATCCAATCCATTGTTCTATCATTGCATTTGTTTAAAAAGTACTTCAATTTATCAAAGAGTGTACTGATTCAAGGCAGGAGGAGCTCTTAAATATTCTGTATTTTCTACCAATCTCAATGCGCTGAATAGAGGGTAATTGTTCAATACATATTTATCAGACAAGTGTATTGATACATAGTATTGGAGAAACAGAATGGGAAATCACTTTTTGAGATTACTTTTGTTATAAGAATTAAACATAAAAGATACAAATGAAAATTAAAAAGGCTCTGTTTTATTGCAGTCTGTTGGGTTTTAATAAAAAGGAAAGTTGCTGTATGAGAGGATCAGCACTATTAATAAGCATTGAAACATTTCCCAATATTAGCGTGGCATTCCACCATGAACTGCACGCCAAATATGATCCTAGCAAGCAAACTGTGAGTGTCACCTTTGCTCAGATAAGCCTTATGAACACACTCTCATGCCTGCACTGGCCACCCACACGTTCTTTTCTTTTTCACGTCTAAGCCCTGGACAGACGCTGTGCTGTCATTTACCCCGTGCAGCAGCTATTCCCATTCCCTGGCCAATGATTATGCCAAGGACAGAAAGTACCCCTAAATTAATCTATCATGCTGTCACAAATTCTAATGAGTGGGAAATGCCAAAAATGATCCATTATCACTGCAATTGGAAAATCATAATATCATAGTTCAGCCCGAGCATCCAGTAAAGAAAATCTCTGAAGCGTGTCATGAAGGCTGGATGCGGAAGCAATCTCCAGTCTGGGAGTTGCCTCAGTGGGGCACTAACTGATTTATATGTCCACACAGCTATGCCCATCCACATGTACAGACATTACCCTAGAGTACCTGTGTATGCTCATCCTGGCGTTTGAAAAACTACATTATTCTGCCCGAGTCTCAATAGGTCACTTGATCAAAATGCAGTGCTACAGTGCCCTCAAGTGGCCTCATACTTTTGGAATAGGCGTTTCCTGGGGTGGAAGGATTCTGGCTTCCAAAACTTTATGATGGTCTTATATTTCATTTTAAGAGAAGTTAAACAAAAGGAGTAACAGCAGTGGAAGCAATCAGAACAAAAGTAGTTTTTCGATCTTCCAAATCTCAGTTTAGTAATCTAAATTTCATAGTACACTTTCATGTCATTTTCTCCCAATATTCTTATATTCCTATAAGCTCAGTCCTGGAGACTAGGGGTGCAGGACCAACCAATCTGCCTAGAGGAGGGACTGGGAATAGCTGCTGCATGGGCTGAGTGACAGCGCCGGGTCTGTTCAGGGCTTCAGTGTAAAATGAAAGATGTGGAACGGACATTGCAGTGTTATCACTGATGTGTCTGACAGTGGAGGAGAACTGACTCTGTCTCCCAATAATCTCATAGAAGATCTCAGGAGAGGCGGAGGGTAGTGATGTGAATGAGAGTGTTCTCCCGATCCATACTCCCTATGTCACAGACACTTGGTCTCCAGTTCCTGGCACTGTTTGGGGAGCATTATGGAACCTAAGGAGGGGTGACATTCCTGGAGGAAGCATGCCACTAGGGTTGGGCTTTGATAGTTCTTAAGGCCTTGCTGGGTTTCCTGTCTGGCTCTGCTTCCTGTGTCTGCTTGAAGATGTGAGCACCTAGCTTTCTACTCCAGCCACCTCCAGAGGCCTTGCTTTTCCAGACATTATGGACTCTCCCTCTAGAACCTTAAGTCAAATAAACTCCTCTTTCTACAAGTGGCCTTCATCACGGTGCTTGATCATAGCAGCAGCAATGCAACAAATACATACAATAACTACCTCTTAGATAAAGAAAAACGAGTGTGGAGATAATAAATATTTTGTCCTCCACCCCTGGTTACCTCACACATTATATATCAGTAAGAATGAAAATGTAAATATCTTTCTTTCACTAACTTCACTTGATTAATAAGTTTAACAATTACATCAATCAACATAAGATTTTTCATGCTATCGTATTTTCAGTATTTATTTTTCCAAATAGTTGAGCTTAAGCCTCACCAGTTTCGTGAAGAGAAATATTGTGGTACATTGAAGAATGACATCTTTAAGAACTGAGAGTTATGTGTATCTATTTAATGTTGTCTCAATTTAAACATATTGTACAATTGCAGTTAAATCTGGAGAATTCGTCATGAGGAAATTATCAAAGGGGAAAAGTGTAAATGCTCCCATTTGTGGTGGTTTGAATGAGAGGTCTCTCCTCCATAGTCTCAAGACCTTGAACATTTGGTACAGGACCGCCACAATGGTGCTGTTTGTGGAAGATCGTGGAACCTCCAGAAGATGTGAGTGCCTGAGGATGCAGGTCACTGAGAGCAGGTTCTAGGTGCTCTCTCTGTTTCCTATGAGTTGATGAAGATTTGAACGCCCTGCTTTCTACTCTGAACACTTCTGCCTCCATGCCTCACCTGCCATGATGGACTCTTATCCTTCTGGAGCCATAGACCAAATAAACTCTTCCTTGTATAAGTTTCCTTGATCATGGTGTTTTAACACAGCAACAGAATAGTAACTAATACACAAATGAATGGTAATTCTCTGTAGAAATCAAGTAAGCTTGTTAGTAAGATTTTGCAGATATGCATGTATAGAATATAAATATTATTACATATACATATAAAATAACCAGCCAGCAGACTATAAATAATTCATTAGTCCATTTACCAAAACTAAAGAATATTCACACAAAAACAGGAAAGAACTCAGGATTTAATCAAACATTTCATGCCAGAGGCTCCAAGCAGAGAGGAAAGATGTGCTTTCATTCATGTGCCTCAAGTCAGGAAGTTCTTAGCTTATAAGAACGATAGTGAGAAAAATAA
Organism: Nannospalax galili; assembly: GCF_000622305.1. Taxonomy (NCBI): domain Eukaryota; kingdom Metazoa; phylum Chordata; class Mammalia; order Rodentia; family Spalacidae; genus Nannospalax; species Nannospalax galili. Next base: position 498,317 of record NW_008353484.1, on the reverse strand, counting down.
CATGCCAAAATTTAGGCATTTATTCAATTGTTTCTTCTACCATAATAACAAGGTATCATTTTTAATTCTTAGCTGGCTGTAATGATGACTATAATGTACTAAACAAAGAAAAGACTTCAGCCTTTGAAATCTCCCCAAAGTAAAGCAAAAGCTTCAGCTTTCAAAAGCTTCCCAGAGTAAAACCCTGTCCCTTAGACTTAGTGTCCTCTCCATATCCCACTGTTTTTATATAACCTTCCTGGGATTCTTCCTACATTAACTAAGATTATCTAGGAATCCCAATCTGATAATGTTACAGTAAAAATCCAAAGGCACTATGTTTGTAATTCTACAAACATTAAATGCTAGTTGTATCTACAACCCAGTACATAACAGTAAATATTCAGCCAAGCTAGTTTTCATTTTATTTCAATTATATATTTGCTACTTTCAAATATTTTTCAGAAAAAAATATGCCTCAAAAATAATACACTTGTTATTTTCAAAATTAAATGTGTTCCGTGAAGTTCTAATCACAGTTATAGTCTCAAGTTCTGTTTGCTTAAATCCAGATCAATGTGCAGGCAGAGACTGGAAGATTTTAATCTCAATTTCCACCACCTAATAACAGCCCTGTAGCTTTTTCGTTCTCAGTAATTTCATCTTAAAGATCTAGAGTGGGAAAATAAACTGTTCAATTTTGTAAATGTTTGAGATAACTTTTGTTAATGTTATATTGACTAGCTTAAAATTCTCAATATACACTATTTAACACATATTTAGTAAAGTAAACACGAGAGATCTGACACATTACAGAGACAGAATTAGTTCAAATAAAATATACTATTACTCAAGATAAATGGTCTATTTTTCTCTTCAAGCTGTTAAATTTTGATTATAAGAGGGAAGAAATATTAAAAAATAAATATGTGACACATGTTCTTAATTTTATAAATAGTCATTAACTGGTGGTTGCAACTTTTCTGGGGTTTAACGTGCTGTTTGGTAACAGACTTTCTTCAAGCCTAATCTTGAAGTGTGACAGTATGTCACCAGTGTACAGAATTCACTTCCCACTCCCAGCTGTGGAACACAATAGATCGAAGTGAAGCATGTTAACACATCCCACCAGGAACTGCAGCGTTGGCTGCCTCAGATCTCTTTAAATGCATTTTCTCCTATTTCTACCTCTGCCCTTCTGGCCCAGCCAAATCTCACTCTTTATCTCTGTCTGATCTTGACAGGCCATTTAATATCTCAAGGCGCTGCTCATGCTGTCTTGTCATCTAGACAGCCATTCTCCTCTACTTATACCTAGCAGCAGGCTGTTATCTTCAGTGCTCATTCTAACTCTCATGTTAACTCTCCAGTCTCCTAACAAAGAATTAACTTGTCCTTCCTTTGCCTTCTTAGAGCAATTAATTCCTTTTGCTAACAGCTGTGTTGTTTAGACATATACAAATTCCCTTGTCCATCCACCACATTTACACACACAGCTGCATATTCATTCTTGTGTGGTGTTGCGGCAAATGTTTGCTTTGCAGTAGATAACAGAAGAGGCAAAGCGGAGAGTGTGTTTGACTCAGAGAGCAGCATTATAAGCTTCTTAGCCATCACAAAGCATAAGAAAAATATAGACATCTTACTGTTGCATTCTACTTCTTATATTTGCAGGTATATAGGGGTCAAAGAGTTTGTTTCCCGACTAGTCTCCTTGCTAGGGAGATATACTTGGTTTTGTTTATCTTGTTTTTAACAATTTTGCTAGAAAAATAATTTATACACACTGGGTCAAGTACTAAAATATACATACATACATACATACATACATACATACATACATACATACATATGCAAACTGTGATCAACAATGAATGAGATTATGACCACAACCTGCACCTCCAGAAGTGCCTGGCTCCCCTTTATGATCTTCTGTGAGCAATGGAGTGACTGAAAACGCTGCATCACCTCCAGCGAACTGTGAACTTTTCAGGAGCTGAACAGGCTTCTGCAGTGAATGAATCATCTCCCATGCCTCTGGGTCCTTCTGAGAACACCAGATGATCAGTCCCTTAGCTACACGTCCAAATGTCCACATTGGCAATTGCATTATGTGTACAGTTCCAATGTATGTGTTTTAATTTTATATTTATATTTTATTTTATTAGTTCTCTCTGAGAATTCCATCCATGTATGCAATTCATTGATCATGTCTGGCCCTATCACTTCCACCTTCTCCACGACACCTCTCATGTCCCTTCCAATTTCGTATCCTCTTTATTTTTAAAAAATACTGTTGTTCAGCCTTTGAGAATTTCATAGACTATTTTGATCATATTCAAACCTGCTCTCCCCCTTTCCATCTCACCTTTCTACCAATCCTGACTTTGTGTCTTCTATAATTTTTTTAAAGGACTGTTAAGTCTAATTTCTGTCCCCTAATACTCTTCTGCGCACCTCCCACAATCCATGCTGGGATTTTGTCTCTGATGAGCTTGCAAAGGTCTTTTGCATACTGTCACAATAGCTGTTAGTTGGCATGTGCAACTGCCCTGCTCTCTGCAAAACACTGCATCCTACAGTCGTCCATCATGTCTGGCTCTTACCATCTTTCTGTATTCTCTTCTACAATGATCCCTGAGCCTCTACATCCTACTACAAAGATGCTGCCTCCCCAGTGCTCATTGATTCACAAAATCCAGGATCTGGAACAACCTAAATGTTGTATGTACATTTACAAAACTGAGTATTATTAAGCTGTTAAGGAAAACAAAATTGGGGCTGGAGAGATGACTCAACAATTAAGAGTATTAGCCGATTTGCAGCACCCACATTGTGGCTAACAACTGTCTGTAACTCCAATACTTTCTTCTGACCTCTGTGGGCACTGCAGGACACATGCACACTTATATATGTGAAGCAATATGCTCACATACATTAAAAATAATGGTAATAAACAAAATATTTAAAAAAGAGAAACAAAATTATGAAATTTGCAGATAAATAGATGAAACTGGAAAAAAATCCTGAATATAGTAACTCAGATCCACAAGGAAAAATGCCTCATCTTCTCTTTCATGAGTTGAAAAAATATTTTAATCTTTTGATATTTATGTTTCAAATGCCAAATTCATAGAGCTCAGGAAACTAGTAAGAGGCTTTGGGGGGGGGATCTCATAGAGAAGATCCAGAATTTG
>NW_008353484.1:490458-494798 GCF_000622305.1 Nannospalax galili | reverse complement strand
GTTCATTTAAATATTTAGTCTATTTTGGGTTGATTTGTGTGTGTGTGTGTGTGTGTGTGTGTGTGTGTGTATGTGTGTGTGTGTGTGAGAGAGAGAGAGAAAGAGAGAGAGAGAGATAGAGAGAGAGAGAGAATGTCTTCCTGTGTATGTCCTATGTGTAGAAGAATGACTTTAAAGGTCAGGGAAAGGCATGGAATTCCCCGGAACTGGAGTAACAAGTAGTTGTGAGCTTTCAGAAGTGGGTACTGGGAAATGAAATCTAGTCTTTTCAAAAAGCAGTCAGTTCTCTAAATCACTGAGGCATCTCTTCACACTAATTCTGGATTCTTTAATGACTACTATTGCTAAGAACATTTCCAAGTATCCATTTGACAAATGTATATACAACTTGGAAAAAATCTATTGTTATAATGAATATGTATATACTTTAAGAAGCTTCTAGTGATAGATTTCCGTATGATTTTTTTCTAAAGCCATTACTGTTAGTTATCCCTCCCCATAAACCTTCCTTTGCCCTGGATCCCATTCCCCAACCCATTTAACCCTTCCTACCCTGTTATTCCTGCTTCTACCCTTTATTACTTCATTCCAGCTCTCCCCTCCCAGGAAGTCTAAACCATTGCATGGATATTTATTAGTCCTGACATCTCTGGATTTTCCAACTGAAGCATGCATGTCTAAGAATTGTAAGCAAGCACACAGCTATGAGAGAGAGATGATGACATCTGCCTTTCTATGTCTGGATTACCTAACTCCAAGTAATTGTTTCTAGTTCAATCCTTTTACCTGCAAACTGCAAAAATTCATTTATTTATTTTAAAATAATGTATCTTTTATTTTCTATTTTATGTGTATGAGTGCATTGCTTGAATGTATGTAAGTGCATCCACATGTAATGTCCATTGAGATCAGAAGAGGGTGTTGGATTCCTCTGGAATGAAGTTACAGGTGGTTGTTAGCCTCCATATGGATTCTAGGAGCAGAACCAGGGTTCTCTGCAAAAGAAGTTGGGGTTCTTAACCACCGAACAATCTCTCCAGTTCCCAAATTCATTCATTTTAAAAAACTGAGTACTAGTCATTGTAGAAATGTATTAAAATTTCATTATCCATTCATCAGTTAATAAATATTGTAGGTTGTTTCCATTTTTTTGGCTATTGTGAACAGAGCAGCAATAAACATTAATGAATAGGTATTTCTGTAGTGATATACAGTCTTTTGGTTATATGACCCAGAGGGATATTGATGGATTATATGGTACATTGATTTCTTTGAGGCATCTCTGCAATTATTCCACACTGGCTGAAATAGTTTGTACTCATACGAGTAAGGGACAAGTTTTCCACTCCCTCCGCAGTCTCATCACCATTTGTTACTACTGTTTTTGAGATTTGCAAATTCTGAATAGGGTAGGATGAAAATTCAAAGTAGTTTTAACTTTGATTTTCCTTATAAAAAAACATGCTGAATATTTTCTTAAGTATTTCTCAGGCATTTTCCTTTCAGATTTTGAGAACTTCCTGTTCAGTTGCTTGCTCCAAATTTTAACTGAGTTCCTTTGAGTTTGATAGTTGGTTTTTGAGCTCTTTATGCACTCTAGATCCTAACCCTCTTCCAGATGTCTAAGTGCTAAATATTTTTCTCCCATTCCGTTCACTGTTTCTTTACTTGAATGTTGGTTTCTTTTGCTGCAAAGATTTTAGTTTTGTGAGGTGCTGTTTGTCAATTGTTTGACTTAATGCCTGTGTTACAGGAGCCCTATTCATGATGTTGTTCCTGTGAGTATAAATTTCAGTGTATTGCCTACTTTCTCTTCCCCACTTTCAGTGTATCAGGCCTAATATTGAGGCCCTTGATCTTTTTGAAAATTAATTTTGTGCATAGGAAGAGATAGGGATCTAGTTTCATTTTTTTATTCAGCTATCCAGTTTAACCAGCATTATTTGTTAAACATTGTTTCACTAAATTTTCCCCTCACTCGGGGTCTTGTGGTCCTGATGCGGACTGACAAAATTGACATAATACATTCTGTTTGGGTTTTGCATAGTTTATATGACATCCGGAAAAGGAGATGATTTACAGAGACATGGATTTCCATAGGCTTTTCTTGCCTACGTTTGAGGTATGGCCACACCCAACCATAAATCTGGTGGCTTCCAGACTGCCACACAAAATGGAGAGAGAGCAGCCTTGTAATTTTCCTGGCTTATATCTCCATAGCCCTACCCCTTAATGGGCTTGACTCCTTCCCCAGAGCATGGGAAGGAAGTGGGACCATGATTGCTGTCACCCATGTGTATTTTTGAAATCTTTGTCAAAAATCAGATGGATGTAAATGCATGGACATAAATCTATGTCTTCATTTCAATTCCACTGATCAATGTTTTTGTGTTTATGACTGGTCCATGTTCTTTTCATTACTATGGCTCAGAAATATCATTTGATATCAGGGATAGTAATGCCTCCTGCAGTACATTATAATTCAGGATTATTTTGGCTACCCTATGATTGTGTTCCCATATGAAAGTTGATATTATTATATCAATGTCTGAAAAGATGCTGGAATTTTTATGGATATTGTATAGACTCTGCATTTCACTTTTAGTGGGATAGCTATTTTCAGAACAGCAATCCTACCAGTCTATGATTGTGGGAGGTCTTTCCATCTTCTGATATATTCCTCAAATTCTTTCTTCAATGTCTGAAAGTTTTTATTACACACACCTGTCAATTCTTTGGTTATATTTATTCCTAGGTATTTGTTTTTTGAGGCTAGAATGAATGAGATCGTCTCCCTGATCTCTTTCTCATTATACTTTCTATTAGTATGTAGGAAGGCTGCTGGTGTTCATGTGTTATTGGCTCTCACAATTTTTCCACACCCTCTTCTGCAATGTCCCTGAGTAGCTGAAGTTTAATATAGGAGTTGCGTACAAGGACCAACATTCTGCAAAGTCTACACTTTGGCCACTTGTGAAGTTTCATATTCCTGGCCCTCTGTTGCATGAGGGAGCTTCATTTATGAGAACTGAGAGATTCATTAGTGTCCTCTTTACCCCTGTTCTATGTTCTGTGAGACTTAGGTGTAGAGGTTACATTGTAGATATGTCATTTCAAATCAAGAAGAAGATTAAAAAGGTCTTCTTCCTCTTCAACACTGCTTAATAAGTTGTATCCAGTGCAAAATCAGTGTTAAGGAGAAAGAAGAACTTTTTATCTTTTTCCTAATTTGAATGGGAGCAAACTTACCTCCATTAGGTGTGATATCACCTGCAGTCACCTGGATGTGTCTTTGTATGTATTTTTTATCCGCTTGAAGAGACTCTATTTCTGTTCCAATTTTGCTCTAAACATTTTTCCTGAATGGTTGTTGGCATTTGTTAGTTTTTATGCATTCAGTAATATGTTTTATGTTGATTTACTTTTATATCCTTAATAAATTCAAAATGGTGAATTATTAGAAACATCTGCTTACATCTAGAAGAGCTTTAGTAGACTTTCCATTATTCCTCTCATGTTTATATGTTTAGTTTCTATTTTTAATGCTTTATGTGCCTGATTGTAGATTTATATTTTTCATTTTGTAAAATTTTTCTACTATGTGAGTGATTTTTCTTTCATGATTTGCTTCATATTAGTCTATTCAGTTTGACAGCAAGTCCCTGCCCTGCCCTGCCCTGCCCTGCCCTTTCATTAGTTTCTTTCCTGTTGTAAAGATGTCCAGCTCTCTTCCTGCATTGCTCTGAGGAAAGCTTAGCTAATGCTCTGTCTGCTATATCTCTATTCTCCCACATACAATTTCTTCTCTTTTTCTTTATTTTGAGAAATAAAGGGTCATGATGTAATGATTTGGAGCATTTCAGCCTTGTGTGTTTTATTGATTGTCTTAATGGATTCATAACTTTCTTCAAATTTTGAGCTATTTTAACAATTTTTTTTAGATTTTTGGTTTCTTTGGTCAGATTTATTCCAAGAGTTTTTTTGGGGGGGGGGGCAGCAATTGTGCATGTATTCTTTCTCCAATTGCTTATTTTTGGTATATAGAAAGGCTACTGATTTTTTAGATTGATTTTATAATCTGCCACTATACTGAAAGTGTTGATCAGTTCTAAGACTTTTCTGGAGGAACTTTTGGGATCTCTTAGGTATAGTATTATATCACCTGCAAAAAGTGATAGTTTGACCTCTTCTTTTCCAATTAGTACTCCTTTAATTCCCTTCTCCTGTCTTACTGCTCTAGTAAGAGTGTCAAGCATTATGTTGAAAAGGAGTGGAGATAGTGGACATCCTTGTATGGTTCTTGAATTCAATGGGAATTCTTCCAGTTTTTCTCCATTTAG
>NW_008353484.1:489587-489982 GCF_000622305.1 Nannospalax galili | reverse complement strand
GTTGGAGGTCTTCTTTAAATGTCTGGTAGAATTTTGCTGTAAATCCATCTGGGCCTGCGTTTTTTAACAAACTGTCAAATATTTCATGTAATTTATTATATACCGTAAGGTCTGAAAGACAAAAACAACTGTTTTATGGCTACACTTTTTATCATTATAAACACATTTGTGAGGGGCTAGAGAGATGGATCTGTGCTTAAGAGCACTGATTGCACTTGCAGAGGACCTGGGTTCGGGTACCAGGACCTACATGGTGGCTAACAATCATCTGTAACTCCACTTCAGGGGATCTGACACCCACTTCTGGCCTCTGCAGACTTTGCCTGAAAAGGATGCACTTACAAACACGCCAGCAATACACTCATGCACATAAAAATAAAGTTTTAAAAATTTAA
>NW_008353484.1:484621-485602 GCF_000622305.1 Nannospalax galili | reverse complement strand
ATTATTTTTTCCATCCTTTCACTTTGAGATAGTGTCTGTCCTTGAAAGTGAGATGAGTTTCTTGCAGACAACGAAAAGATGGGTTTTGTTTCTTAATCCATTAATATAGTCTGTGTCTTTTGACTTGGGAGTTCAGTCCATTAATGTTTAAAGTTATTAATGAAAGATGAGTATTTAATCCTGTCATTTCTTTTTTGTTTACATTCTTCCTATAGCTGTACTTTTACACTATTATATCCTCATTGGAATTCTTTCTGCTACCCCTTGGGTATAGTCATTCCTTTCTTCAGCTCTTTGTATTGCTCCCAGAACTCTCTGAAGGGCTGGTTTTGTGGACAAGAATTCCTTCAGCCTATTTATGTCATGGAAGATTTTTCTTTACCCTTCGACTATAGCAGACATTTTGGCTGGGTATAGTAATCTAGGTTGGCATCTGTGGTCAATTAAAACCGGTAATGCTTTGATCCCGGCTCTTCTGGCTTTCATAGTTTAAGGTGAAAAGTCAGCTGTAATCCTAATGGGTTTTCCTTTATATGTGACTTGTTGTTTTTCTTTTGCAGCTTTCAGTATTATCTCTTTGTTCTGTGCGTTTAGTGTTTTTACTATGATGTGCCATGGAGAGTTTCTTTTCTGGTCCTGTCTGTTTGGTGTTCTATATGCTTCTTATAATTATTTGGCATGTCTTTCTTCCACTGTTCTGTTGAAGATCTGGTCCATGTCATTATCTTGGTATTCTTCTCCTTCCTGTATTCCTATGATTTGTAAGTTTGGTCTTTTTATGGTGTCACATAATTCCTGCATATTCCATTCTTGTGATTTCTTAAATTTTTCATAATCTTTGCTTGACTGGTCTAGTTTGTCCACTTTTTCTTCCAGTCTTGATACTCTGTTTTCCATTTCATTCATCCTTTTGGTGAGGCTTTCTCCTGTCATTTCTAATTGGCTTACTGAGTGTTTCACTTCCTTCTTCATTTCAGCCTG
>NW_008353484.1:476200-484118 GCF_000622305.1 Nannospalax galili | reverse complement strand
GTTCCGCAGTGGCCCAATTCCAATGTGGGTCAGAAATTTTCAGACTTTCTCCTTAGGTCTGGAATCTTCTAAGAATGATTTTGGCCTCAGAAATTTAGGTGTTGGACTGACCTGAGATCCTGGCCATTGTCGTGCCACACAGGGATGCAAAGGCAGATGGGGTAGGAAGAATCCCCAAGATTTCCCAGGGAGTGGATTGAGTAGCTGGGTTTTACTGGATGCAAAGGATCAGGGAGAAGAAAGGTAAGCCTCGGAGCCCCAGAAAGAGGCTGTCAGGTCCAGAAAGAGGCTGGCGGGTGTTGCAGGATCAGGGATGTAGAGAGAGGTGAGGGCGGGGCTAGGGCCAGAAGCAGTGCTCCTGGGGCCCAAGAAAGGCACTAAGTTGGTCTGGGTGAAAAGGGTCAGGAAGCAGTATTGGTTCCCCAGATGTCTGGGGCCCCAAGACTAGGAATAGTGCAGGGCCCAAACTAGGAGTAGAGAACAGCAGGGGAGATGGAAGGGTGAATGTGGCTTGGTGAGTCAAGGCGCGGAGGGCTGCACTATAGACTTACCCCCAGAGGCCTGAGGTTAGGAGTGCAGGCTAGGAGAGTTAGCCGGTGGTGCATGTCCAGGGGAGCAGAGAGAGGTGAGGGTGGGACCTGGTCCAGAATTGGTGCTCCTGGGACCCAAGAAAGGCACTAAGTTGGTCTGGGTGAAAAGGATAAGGAAGCAGTATTTGTTCCCCAGGTGTCTGGGGTCCCAGGACTAGGAGTAGAGAACAGCCGGGGAGATGGATGGGTGAATGTGGCTGGGTGAGTTATGGCATGGAGGGCTGCACTATGGACTTACCCCAAGAGGCCTGAGGATAGGAGTGCAGGCTAGGAGAGTTCAGGTTTTATTTTTTTAGTTGGGAGGCTTTGTATTACTGTTTCAATTTCCTTATATGTTATGGGTCTGTTTAAACCGTTGATCTCTTCTTGGTTTAACTATCGAGGTTCTCATGATTTCAGATATCCATCCATTTCTTTTAGACTTTCAGATTTAGTAGTGTATAGGTTTTTAAAATATTCCCTTATAATGGTCTGGATCTTTTGCTGTCTGTTGTTACCTTTCCCCTTTCATCTCTGATTTTGTTGATTTGGATTTACTCTTTCTTTCTTTTGGTGAACTGGGCTAAGGGTCTATCTATATTGAATTCCAGGAATTTTCTCGTTGAATTCCAGGAATTTTTTTGCTCTTTCTTAATTTCTCCTTTGAGCTGTATGTTTTTTTGCTGTTTGTTTGTTTTTCCTTTTCCTATGGCTCTTCTTCATGGTAGACTTCTGTTATATGGGCACTGGGTCTTATGAGCTTTCCTTCAGTCTCCTGAACTTTTCCTGTAGCTCAGAAGTACTTTGTTCATGGAAAGTGCCTCAGGACAGTAAGTTTGAGCAGATGTTGGCCACATTTGCTTCCTGTTTTGAGTGAGCATTAATAATTTGGTAATTACTGTCATTAACTATACGCTTGTATAGGTACACACAGAACCCTGTACACTACAATTAGAAGTAGGCAAATAAATACAGTAATTTTCCCCTTTTAAGCCAAACCAAAATAGTGGCACCAGAATAGATAAATAAGACAATTTAAAATTTCTGATCAATATTGACAAGTGATGGCAATTTTATTCAGAGAAAAAATTTAGTTTCTATTAATAAATTAGGCAACGCCTATACACTGTCCCTTCATCTTAGGTCATTTAATCTTGCCTTCATATTGTTAATACTAATTACATTGAACTTTTGAATATTTTCAAACACTCGCTATCATTAGCATTTTTACCAGTTAATACTGGAATGTGGTCATTATCCTTTTCCCCTCACCAATGTGCTCTATTATCATCTCCATCAAAACTTTATTCCTATGACACTATCTCTATGAAGCCTATGTTGATATCACTGTCCTTAACATTGCCAGTTTCTTCTCTTCTGTTTTTCTGGTCCACATTTCTTTGTACTTCATTTAGAGATCACACACACACACACACACACACACACACACATTTAATCTTTACAACACCTTAATTTGTATGCTAATAACTCAGACATTCTGCTTCTTTACGCATATAAACATTTCTACAGTGAATATTAACTGGGATAGTTTTCTGTTGCTATTTGTTTCACATGAATCTTCTACCTGAAATTACAAAAAATGTTTTCTGAGCAAATCAATAAATCTCCAATTTTATGGGACTATTACTTCACAGAACAAATGTACATTAATACCCTAAGCGTTATAATCAATGGACTTCAGACCAGTGGAGGATATTGAAAAATCTACCAAGATGAGATTTCTTGTTGGAAATGTCTTTCATTCTCTTGTGGCCAGAGATCAGAAATGGAATAAGTGTCTGGATAATTTTTCTTAGTCTAATTTCTTGCCTTTCTTCCTTTTTCTTTTTTTCTTTCCTTTCTTTCTTTCTTTCTTTCTTTCTTTCTTTCTCTCTCTTTCTTTCTTTCCTTCTTTCTTTCTTTTCAAACCATAGACCACAGTTGCTAGAAGCTATAGAAGAGAGTGTGACAGAAGCTATAGTTCAGACACCTGGAAAGGAGAGGCACATGTTCACCTTATGGATCAGACAACTTGAGTGAAACAGCTCAGCCTCACAGAAAAGTGGGTTCCAAGAAAATGATTGCCATTGAGGGTGGCAACTGTTTTTTGGTCTGTTGTGGGTTCCTTTCTTCTAGTGAGAAGGTGTGTATGTGTGTGTGTGTGCATGTGTGTGTGTGTTGTGTTTCCTGACAAGGGAGAAGTGTCACACACCACTGGTGCTCAGCATCATGGATCACGAGGGAACTGCTAACAAAAACTGAAGTAAGATATCACCTACACCTTTTGGCATGGATTGCATTTGAGGGCAAACAAACAATCAAAGCCCCAAACGACATTGGTAAGTTTGTGGAGAAATTTATGTACATGTACAGTACCAGAAAGTATGAAAATTATGAATTTGGCAGGGAAAATTAAAAGGCGGTTGGCTCAAAATATTAAAACTACAACACAATCCAGTAATCTCACTTTTTCTTTATAACCAGATTTTGAAGATATATCTACACTCACACATTTACATAATTTTCATACTATCCAAGATATGAAATCAAAGCAAGTGTCCATCAAATGGTCAAGCATTAAAACAAATATGGAATTACTTACAATAGAATATTATACTTTATGAAAAAGAAAGAAATCCTAGTATTTGTCACAGTATGAAAGACTATGCTAAAGGAGATAAGTTCATTAACAAGAAACAACCCGGAGCCGTCCCTGTCTTCCTGCCATTCTCTCAGGCTTAGTTCATGTCTCCCCCTCCCATACACCCATCAGACTTGTGAATTCCACCAGACCTGTGACTTCTGTCAGATCTTTGAGTTCTGCCACACAACAGCAATTCTTGTCTGCCCTCCCCACTTCCAGGCCCGCCTCGGGTGTTGCGCCCCTGCACCTATCAGACCTTTTGTTCTGTCTCCTTTCTTCAATGTCCATTCACTCCCCCAAGCCTATCTCAGTTCAGCTGTCTTTGCCATGGTCCAGCTTGTCAGTTCTACAGAACCTTGCTTGCCTTTGCTGCCATCTTTACTCACTCAGGCATAACTGGGGTTGTGCAGCCTGTACATCGGCCCAGAGAATCACAATCAAGAGGCACATTTGAACATTTCACTGGTTAGTGCAAAATTGGAATTACCACTTTCCATAAAATGAGGAATCACATGGAGTTGTCTGTCCACCTGTTCACCTAGAAGTCACTCAGTCCATTTCACTGATCCAGGACCACATGGACTCTCTCCTGGAAATTCAGGTTCAGAAAATGCACCTATACTTTGCTGAACTGAGACCACTTCTTATGCCCCGTCCATACATCAAGAGTGACTGTAAGACTTAACATCAAGCACCACCCTACTGGACCACACCCTGACAAGTGGGGGTAACAGTAAACAAATATATAAAGATCCACTTAAGTGAGATCAAGTATCTATATCAAGAAACACCAATGACATAATTCCAGATACCTTGGTTCCATTGCAAAAACACAAAAAACAAATTAATTAAAAACAAATGATTAAGGCATGTTTCCTTAAAAAATGTTGACCTTCATAGCAATGTTTCCTAAGAAAAGCAAGCTAGCTAATGCACCAGACAATGATTTCAAAATAGCAACTATATATATTTTTTCCAGAAACTCAAGATATATGAATAAAAGATGAAATGAAGATCATGAAAGTACACAGTTAAATGAAATAGCTAAAACAAATCAAGCTATGAAATTATAGTTCAAAAGAAGATATGGTCTCTGAAAAATAAAGCCAAACTGAAATAGAACTCAAAATAGAAAAATTGACTCAGGAAGTCAGAAAATAAATCTCAGAGGAATGTCTCCCTGAGAGGTTTAATCAAATGAGAAAGAGAAAAATCATATCTTGAAAAGAAGGTTGGAGAAATGGCTCACTGTCAAAATAACACAAAAATGAAACTTGGAGGAGTTTTGAGATATTCTAAAACATCAAAACCTACAAATTATAGGCATAGAAGAAAGAAAAGAAATTCAGGTCAAAGGTACAGAAAATATTTTCAACAAAGTCATAGAAGACAATTACTTAAGTCAAAGGAAAAGTCCATCATGTTACAAGAAGTACACAGATCATCAAGAAGACAAGACCAGAAAAGAACCCCACCACGTCATATAATAGTCAAAATATTAACTGCACAGAGCAAAGAAAATATATTGAAAATTGCAAAAGGGTACCATTGGCTATCTTCCCTTCTCTGAACAGTGAAGTAAACATGAGGTGGAAAAGAAAAATCAAAAGCTAAACCATGAATTTAAGAAGAGACATTAAACAGAAATAAGAGTCAGTCAGATCAGGGGAAATAAAGAATAATATTTTTATATGTAGCTTTCGAGCATTACTCTAAGTGGCTTTTATTTATTATATCCCTTAATTGCTGAAACAACTCCGAGAAGTGGGGTTTGTTTTTAATGCCATTGTCCAGATTATAAAAGTCAAGTCACGCAGAGCTTAATATTCTCAGGGTTTTACAGGTACAATGAAGCTCTGGATATGGATCTACATTGAGGCTGTAGGGGAGGTATGTTCACAGCAATCAGAAGTGTTCACTTTTCAGTTGAAGCTTTCAGCACATAGAAGATAGATGAGTACTTTAACTCAAATAACTATAGATGGCATGAATAATGGTATTTGCTAGCATAAGGGAGTCCAAGCTATCCTTCTGTGGTACAGCTTCCTTTCTGCTTCTCTTTACAAATGAAATATTTCCATCAGAGAGCATTTTTAAATGCCATCTGTTTTATAATCTCTGCATTAACTTTAAAACTCTTTAACGTGTGTTTCCAGTTGGGAAGAAGAAGATGAATTTGAAGGATGAAATAGAAGGTAGCAAAAGGGAGACTATTTAATTGTCAGGCTGTGAACTGGATTTCTGTGAGAAAAGCACCATGTTAGTGGGCACTTCTGGTCATTTCCTATCTTAAAAAATGGTACTTTCCCACAATTCAATGGGATTCAATAGAATGCAAGGAGCACAATCCCTGTAACAATGAAATATAGACCTATTTTTGGCTGGTTAGGTTTTCAGTAATATTTGCACTATTTTTTTATTCTTAGTCATTATTTGGAGCCAAATTCCACCAGAAAGCTTATTATTCAATAGAATCAGGATGAAATAGGCATATGTTCTAAACTGAGTTTGCTGTATGAAAATTTAAAAGAATGTATAGGTAATTACCATATCAGTTAACTTGTTCCTAAAAAAGTCTCCATAATCATAAATGGAAAGACAGCAATATTCCAGCAAACTCTCCTTTGTGTGAAAGATAAGTATCTTTTTTTTTCATTACTTATCAGCAGGTGCACATGAAAAAGCATAAACTGTTCTTGCTTCAGTTTTTGACAGGGTTTCAATACGCATGGTACTAGCCAAACATCTTTTAAAACTCATATACTTATTATATAAGACAGTACCATGTTTCTGCCACTTAGAGAATCAGTGTTTGTTCTAGAATTTCAGTGTTTTTTAATTGTATACATTATTTATGCATTTATGTATTATTTATTTATTATTTTATTTGGGAATCAGTAGATTTGAAGTGATTAAGCACAAGTACAGTTGAATAAGAATCCTAACAGTTTATGTCAGTATTATTTGATTCTGAAGTTTTCACCATTTTCCTTTTATGACATTATCTTTTGCTCCTCCTTTACTTTTTTAATTTTTTGTCATCATTTATTAAATGATATCTAGTTTGGGTTCTTTCATGGACAGAAATTTCAACCTTAATTCTCCTATGCTATATTGCTTGGTTTTCCTTATTTTACTTCATTACTGATTCTAAAAAAGAGAAATAACAATTGTTCTAATGGTAGCTGCATGCATTCAGTGTGCATTAGTGATAAAGCCTGTCAGAATGCTGCTTGAAGTTCTTAAGCACTTTTTAAAATAAGAAAATTTCCATAATTTTGTGCATAAGCATATTTTATAACATGTATTTATGTGACAATGCACTGACGTATGCTTGTGTATGCACGTATACAGTAATTAGTGATATGCTTAATGAACAAAGTCACAGTCTGTTTTGTCTTCTTGTCACGTGCATTTATGTCCTCTAATCAACCACACATATGATACAATAATCTTTTAAAGACAAATTGTCATAAATACTTCAATGTTGATGTTCCTTTTTATGTAATAAAAGGCTTTTTCCAAGCATCGATAGCTGTGTGTCTTTAAAATGACTTTGTACTGTGTGTGATATGTAGGCCTTTATGTCACCTTCTACTGAGCTGGAAGATAGACACAGAAGCCTTTCCCAAGGCCCCTGACCTTGGGCCAAGCTTCCTGCATGTAAACATAGCATCTCAGACACGGTGGAATAATTATTCATCTGGAGAAAGTAATACAACTTTGTTTTATTTAAAGTTTCAACTGCTATCTTTCGATGCCTTTGTTGTAGATGGAATCTTGAGGGTCACCGTATCTACAAAAACACAACTAAAATTCTATGAAGTCACAACTTAATATGTAATAGCTCTCAAAATGTCAGATTCTATATGATGGATAGCTCTGAAAAAATAGAATTAGAGTGATACATCCATCAACTCATCAAAAACTACTAAATATCCTCACTAATAAATGTTGGTTCTGTGAGTTGAATACTTGTTTGCTCCTGACAGTATTGTGAAAAGCTTATGTTTATGTACAACTAAGAAACTTTCTAAGTATCCTACAAGATAAAATTAAATAAATTTGCACCTATGTTTCAAAGGCAAAATAGTTCTTTTTTTATATTTGAAAACAGACTTTAATGAGTTTTATTGAATTTTCTTACAAGTACATATATCATAAAGTGTACATTTAAAAATGTACTACATTTGGGCTCCAGGAGCACTGCTTCTGGACCTGGCCCCGCCCTCACCTCTCTCTGCTTCCCTGGACCTGCACCACCAGCTAACTCTCCTAACCTGCTCTCCTATCCTGCTCTCCTATCCTAACCTACTTCCCTGGTCCTGCAACACCCACCAGCCTCTTTCTGGGGATGACAGCCTCTTTCTGGGGCTCCGAGGCTTACCTTTACTCTCCCTGAACCTTTGCATCCAGTACAACTCAGCTACTCAATCCACTCCCTGGGAAATCTTGGGGCTTCTTCCCACCCCATCTGCCTTTGCATCCCTGCATGGTACGGCCACGGCCAGGATCTCAGGTCAATACAACACCCAAGTTCCTGAGGCCAAAATCATTCTTAGAAGATTCCAGACCTAAGGAGAAAGTCTTAAAACTTCTGACCCATATTAGAATTGGGCCACCGCGGAACTCCTGAAGACAAAATCAATCCGGCCTCGACAATATAAAATCAAAAGAGAGAACCAGAAGCTTAGACAAACCGCTA
>NW_008353484.1:436120-471252 GCF_000622305.1 Nannospalax galili | reverse complement strand
TTATTCTTTGGTCTTTTTGAGACAGGGTTTCCCTGTGGCCTCAACAGGACTGTAACTCACTACATAGACCAGGCTGACTTGGATCTCAGAGAGATCTGTCTACCCCTGCTTCCCAAGGTATGTGCTAGCACGCCTAGCTATTATAGCTATTTTTAACCCTCCAACACTATATGTGTTAAAACATTGTAGGTAAAAGATGGTTAACATTACACTACTATTTAGCTTTATAATTTAGAAAAATAATTGTATGAATGTCATTCATAGCATAGTAAATTTATATGTGGATGAGTTTTAAATACATTTAATTTCAATATGTTATTGTATAGTCATAAGGCTTAAATTTTAATGAAAGTTACACAATTTAAAACTGACTTATAAAATCTATGAATATTGAAAAAAAATGTACTACATGCTGAAAATGCTGTTTTCTCCCAACGGTTGTCAGTTTTATTGAATATGGCACTTTTCCCCTTTCTTGTTTTATGCCAACATGCCATATCGAAATGCCCCCCTCTAATGGTTTTTTAGTGTTTTTCTACCTTCACTTAGCACCAATCCAACCATCTCCAAAGGTTTCTCAAATTACACATAAAAAGAAATGTTTTCAAGAGCATAGTGCTATAAGGATATCAGGCTTTGGAAAAATCTAATTTTGTGAAGCTAAAAAATACAATCAGCAAAGAGCACTGAGTAAAATTATTAAAAACTAAAATTGTGAAGAATGCAGATCATCCTAATTAAAGAGGGATGGATGTGAATTTCCCTGAAAATAAGAATGTTAAATGAGAAAGATCTAACACATTGTCATAGCATGCAGGTCAAGGAAACACAGAAAGAGAGCAATTAACCCTTGGGTTTTGTTTGCAGTTTTTCGATATTTTGATGTATTTAAATATCTTCAGCTAATAAATGTGCCTAATGGTGATTTCTGTTTCCTAGCTATGCTTCCGTGATAACCGTCCAAACATCCATTCATTTGGATGATTTTTTTTAATTGCAATGTTAAATTTATAGGTAATTTTTTGATAATCACTCATTGATTTAATTGCAAAGATGATTAGATTATTAACTAATATAATAATTTAAATTCTCATGAATATTATCTTCTCAGTTCACTGAGTAAAGTCATGTATATGTTTGCATTCAAAAGCACATTAGACACGTTCTCGATGACAAGGCCTGGCCCGTGACCTTGGAAGAAGCAAACACATCAAACCTTCAGCTATGGTTGTGGCATCTTCCAATTGCTCAAAGCTAAGCCACCAAAAACGCAGCAGTGAAGATGGTCTCCTGAAAACTGTATGGCATTTGTGACATATTGAAAGGTAGATTTCCTTGAAAAAAAGGCAGGATCTAGGAAGAGAAAGAAATGTGTAAGGAGACTACAGCAAAAGCAATTTCAAGCATAAATACCAGGTGACCTGGGACATTTTTCAATGTTTTTGTATATGATTAAGACAATTTTCTTGAAGTAACAGGTGTGCATCTTTATATTTAATATAGATTGAGACAGGTCATGTAAAAACTTATAATAGGGGCTGGAGATATCACTGAGCAGTTAAGAGCACTGACTGATCTTGCAGAAGACCCGGGTTCAATTCCCAGCACCCACATGATGGCCGACAATTGTTCCTAACTCTAGTTCCAGGGAATTTAAAGCTCTCTTCTGACCTCTGGGGGCATTGCATTACATGGGTGCACTAACATACATTCAAGGAATCCACTGAAACACAAAAAATAAAACTAAAAAATAAAATACTAAAAAAGCCTTACAATTATAGAGAAGAGGGGATTCGTAGAGTGTTTTTACTAAGAAGAGCAGCGGTTTCATCTTTGAATTACATAGAATACATGAGAGGGTGGAAATTAGAACACAAAATGGTTAGTAGTGAGTTGAGCATCTTCCTTCTGTTGTTCTTGTGAGGAACTTCAAATGCATTCAGAACTGAGGGGGAAACAGTTTACTCCACAATGATAGTCAAACAAATAAGGGCAGGTGGATTTAAGAGCAAGTAATATTATATCTTACCTTTTGTACATAATGTGGTTTAAAGTGTCAGACTTTGTTGAGTGCCCTATCAGTCAAAAATCTATTTGCCAAAATGATGGTCACTTACGCAGCTTACGATGATCTCAGTCGGTGACTGAGTTGGCCAGTCTACGCAATTTTCATCTCAGCTGATCTCACCAGCGATCACTGATTTGTTTCCAGCTAGGTGCATGGCTTTATGTCTTGATGACTTCTGGTTGTTGATTAAGGGTGTAGTAACAAATAGTCGATTGATATAATCATCCCACAAAATCTAAGCCTGGATCTGATACTAAGGAACTGCTAGGATCCCAAGAATCCAAGATGCTGGGAACATTACAGTTAGACTTGACACCAGATCAAGAAATCTTGCCTTATAACTTCATTTTTAAATTTTATGTTTATGTTCTTGAGTGTTTTTTTTTTCTGTATGCGTGTAAGTGCCCTCATGAGTGGAGGCCAGAAGAAGGAAGTCAGATATCCTAAAGCTGGATTTATGAGCAATTGTTAGCCACATGTGGGTGCTGGGTCTTCTGCAGGAGTTCCCAGTGCTCTTAACTGTCAGGCCCTCTTACTATCCCTGCCTTCTTACGTAGTTGAAAGAACATCACACACATATCCTTAATTTAATGGATGGCATAAGTTGTTTCTATTACCTATGTGAGGCATAAGGAAAATATATGAGTAAAGAAAAATAGATAATAGAAAAGTCATATTTTCATTTACGGAAATCCAAGTAACACATTTAATCTCTCTGCTGCTTGTATTGCTGGGGATTTTATTTCTTCCTCCAAATTTGATAAATTGGATGCGGGAAGTTTAACTGCAAATCATTTCACTTCTGAATGACAAGGGAAAAGAGGCATTATTTTCTAGCTTCTCTCTGGAGAGCAGACTAATTTCTGTCTCATTCACACACATTTGCAGACTGTCATTCAGCTCTTAGGTTTTTGTGTGAATTGCTCTGGGTCAGGAGGGTCTTTTAAATGAAGAAGGTGTAAGGTGAGGAGGGCTCTTCAGTCAGCCTTCACAGACCACAAGTATGACAATACCAAACTTTTAGAGAAACCACAGGTTCTTTCTACCTGTAGCAGAATGAGAGCTGAAAGACCCCCACTAATACACGGAATGGAGATGCTCTTAATTATCCTGTTTTATATTTCAAGAATTTCCATTGCCTAGTCAACTCTTTAAGATAACAAAAGTATCCAATGTAAGTTAACACTGCCTACTGGAAAGATCATTCTAAGACACCCTGTCAAGCATTGTTAGTAGTAATGATTTCCCTCGGTGATTTATTTTAAAGATATAACTTTACATGGTGAATGACAGGAGTCTGATTAAACCTTATTTCTTTAATAGCAAATCAGGGTATATTTGCAATAACAAGACTCTAGTGTATGATAAAGGGATTTTAAACTATACTGCTCAATATCATTCATGTTTACATTTCTAACTTTCTTACAATACCGTGATAGCATCACATTTCAGGCAGTCCTAGCCTTTGACTTTATAGTTATTTCTTTATATTTGTATGTAATATATTTGTATGTAATATACTTGTAATATATGTGTAATATATTTGTTGGTGTGTATCACCATGAGACGTGCTTCCATGGTTATGTTTAGGCTTCTGTTGCTCTGCACCTGGCTTTGGTGCGTGATAACTTATACTTCAACGTTGTTCATATATTTTTGCCCTTTCATTACTGATAATATTTTAATAACATGGCACTATCAGAAATATTCAGTTAGCTAATAGCTTTATTTACATGTATTGAATTTGTCATGTCTTTATTCTTGGTTAGAAATAAGATTCTATCACTTTTTTTTCGGAGCCTCAAGTTTTCATAAGATTCCAACACTTATAATAATTTACTATGTGCAGCAAGTATTCAATACATTTTTAAGGAATTGACTTCAACCAAAATGTTAGAACTAGGAGCCTTGAATTTTCCTTTTCAACTTATTAATAATAAAATTTTATTAGAAAGAGGACATGTGGTTTAACTTCTAACCATAATGTGTATAAATGATGGTAACATAAGCACTAAAATCTTCTGCTCCAATAGATGAACTCAGAAATTAGAGTGATATAAATCAATATTTGTTCCCCATATATTATTAAATGAATATTTCAAGAAGCATTTTAGTCCTCTGCAACATCTGTCTGAAGTGGAATTTCAGTGCTCTGAGTTTATCTTTATTTCAATGAAGTACAGCATTTGACAGCATCCAAATTCTATGAAATATTCACGTTATGTTTGAGTAGTTTCTTGAAAATATAGTGCTCAGAGCATTGGCTCATTTGTTTCATTTTAATTGAATTTTTAAGAATTTCATATATTGTATAATGGTCATATTTCCACCCCCTCCCCTATCTTCGCCTCCCTTACTACCCTCATCTGAATTCATGTATTCTTATCGTATATATTTTTAAGGCCTATCAATTAAAATCTGTCTAAAAATGCCCTTTGGTGTGAGTCTATTCATCCAACATCACACACTTAGAGAAAACTGACTCTCCCTCTCCCAGCAGCTATCACTTGCCAACAGTTCCTCAGCAAGGGTTGGGACTTCTTACCCTCTTCCCCAATTCTATTTCCTGGCCTGAGCTCACATGAGTCTTGTGCATGCTGTCACCATTAACTTGAGTTCACATGAACATCTGCCAAGCTGTCTAGAAGACTCTGTTGCCCTGTGGCCATCCAACACCCCTGGCTCTTTGATTCTTTCTGACTATTCTTCCACATTGATCACTGAGCCTTGTAAGGCAAAAACTTAATACAGAAGTCTTATTCAGGACTAAACACTCTGGAATTTCTTATTCTCGGTACATTAAGTAATTTTGTGTCTGTGTAAATCGCCATCTAATGAATGAGGAAACATCTATGGTGAGAGTTCAGAGATGCATTAATCTATGTGTATAACAGCAATTCATTTGGAGTTGGTTTAATACTGTGTCCTTTTATCAGAAATAGTAGTAGGTTCTCTACTATAGAATGTGACATGTGTAGCCACAGTATCCTAGGTCTGACATCAGTGTCAAGTATAAGCTTCATCTTGTCAAGTGGCTCATTATCTCCAATGATAAAGTGATTGATTGTTCCCATAGTGTTGACACCACCAGTGCACCAGTGGACATTTCTTGCCAGGACAGTTGTTATTAAAGCTTGCGGAAGTCACAACTAGGTAAGGTGGATGATCATTTTTCTTTTATGGTAGCATACATGTCACCTTCCAGCACTATGAAAGCTTGGCAGCAAACATGGATATTTGAGTTCAGTGCCAGCTTGATTTATTCCCATTTGTTTCAAATGTCATGTATGTAGTATTCTCATTAATAGTCTTTCTGTCAAGGTCTATCAATGGCAAGTTCTGTCTGAGAGTCTATGGGACCACTAATCAGCAGTTTGGAAAGAAGTCATCCAGGCCAGAATTGGTACGTAATTCAAGGTCTTTCAGGCCTCTGGGAATTTACTCATTTGAACTTACAGCAATGGTGACAGCATGTACAACACCCACTCTGAAACAATAAGACAATCCATCACAAATCGATCACAGAACTTGGGAAATGGGCAGCAAGCCCAACGTTAGCTGAGGAACTATTGGCAACTGATTACTGCAAGGTGAGTGAGAGTGGATCTCCTTTAAGGCAGTGACTCTATGTAGGCTGACTAGACTCCAGTGGATGAACTTGGACCAAGGGACATCTGGATACAGAAGCTTGACCAGATAGGCCTTAACATATATCACAAAATGCATGAAATCCAGTTGGAGGAGGCCTATGGGAGTGTGGATGGGGAAGGGGTCTAAATGTGATTAACATTTACTATATGAAATGCACAAGAACTCAATAAAAATATTCATTAAAAGTAGAAGAAGGCAATCCATGCCTGGCATTGTGCTTTTTATTTGCTAGTCTATGGTGCCTGTTTGGGGCAATGCCCACCTGTTATAGGATAACTCCTCTTAGTATATTTTTATTGTATATATTTAAGAAGCTTGTAAAAGCCTGTGGTGCTAGTCATCTCTCCCCACAGGCTCCCCTCTTCCCTGCCCTCTCCTTCCTCACCCCATTTACTCCTTCCTGCTATTCACTCAGGATGGTTGTCTGCAGTTCCATTCATTTACCTGTGAATTGCAAAATTCATTTCTCTTAGCAGTTGAATGATATTCCATTGTATAAATGTACCGTACTTTCACTAACCATTCATCAGTTGATGGACACATAAGTTGTTTGAATTTCCTGGCTGTTGTGAATAGAATAGCAATTCTGGTATGAATTTGCAGTACTTGCATGAATAGGTATTTCTGTAGTCAGATATGCAGATCTTTGGTTATATACCCAAGAGTGGTGTGGCTGGATCATGTGGGAAATCTATTTCTAGCTTTATGATTAATCTCCACATGTCCTCACATATGAGCCAGAATTTGTCCAGGTTTGTTTTTTAGATTTTTAGTCATTCTGACTGAGGTAAGATGAAATCTGAAAAATGTTTTAATTTGAATTCCCCTGATGATTAAATATGTTTCAAATGTTTTAGAATATTTCTCAGTCATTTGCTTTTCATCTTAAAAATATTTTATTTATTTTTAAATTTTATGCTTATGAATATATTGCCTGCATGTATGTAAGTTCCCCTCTGTGTGCAATGCCCACAGAGGTCATAAGAGGGTGTCAGATTCCCTGGAACTGGAGTTGTGAATGGTTGTTAGCCACCATGTGGGTGCTGGGAACTGAACCAGTGGTCCTCTAGAAGACCAGCCAGTACACTGAGCCATCTCTCCAACCCAACCCTTTGCTTTTTTTCTTTTAAGAAATCCTGTTTAGTTCCATGTCCCATTTTAATAACTTTTAAGTTTGTTTTTTAAAAATTCTTTATATAGTCTAGATACTAAGTCTCTATCAGATTTATGGCTGGTAAAGTTCATGTTTTCCATTCTTCAGGATTCCATTTCACTTAAAAGTTGGTGTCCTTTACTATACAGAAACTTTTTAGTTTCATGAGGTCTTATATTTTACTGTTAAGCTTAAATCCTCTGCTGTAGTAGTCCTGCTCCAAAATTCATTTACGATGTCTATAATTTCCACTGTATTCTCTACATTCTCCTCTATTAAAAATACAATGTCATATCTTACACTGAGGTCCTTGATCCATTTGGAGTTGAGTTTTGTGCTGTTGAAAATCAGGTGGCTGTAAATGTGTGTACTTAATCCGAGTCCTCAGTACTATTCCTCTGATATATGTGTCTGTTTTTATTACAATAACACGTTGTTTTAAATATGGTAGTTCAGTAGGACAATTTGAGAACAGAGATGTTAATATCTCCCTCATTTCTTTTATAGTTGAGGATTGTTTTGGGTTGGGTGTCTTTGGTTTTATGTGTTTCCATATGAAATTTGAGATTATTTTGTCACTTTCTTTGAAAGATTGTGAGGGAATTTTAATGAAGATAGTATTGAATCTAGTGATTGCTTTTACCAAGATGGCACAATATGAAGCCTACAAATCCATGAACATGGGAAGTCTTTTCATCAGCTGGTATCTTCTTCAACTACAAGTTCTTCACTTTTTTGGTTAGATTTACTCCAAGTGTTTTGGTTTGGGATGTTATTGTGAATAATTATGTGTTTTCAGTTCTGTTTTTTGTTTGTTAATTGACTATTCAGTTTTGATGTCTACTATGTACCAATGATCTATAAATTTTAAATTTTACAAATTTGTTTATCACATGTGAATATATAAAACAAACTACCTCCCTCATCAAGTGTTTGTTGCTTTTATTAAATGTGAAGGTATATGACACGTGACCCAAAAAGATTCAAAACAAGGTAAGAGCAGCTTTGGCCCTTCTAACTTTATATAATAACCAGAATACTAGAATACTCTGTGTGTGTGTGTGTGTGTGTGTGTGTGTGCATTATATGTTGTTTCACAATTACTAAGTTCCTCTTTTTATAAGAATATAATGCATGAATTGACAGTTATAGTCCACATATTGAGAGTTTATGGAAATATTGTGAGTTTGGCAAAGTCAAAGTAAACAGTGAAAATTTCTATCTTGAAAATATGTATAGATGTGGACATCAAAGCAAGACAGAGAGCATCCCAAGTTGAAATTGATACCCAGTCATCACTCTCTGTGTGTATGGGGAATGAATGTCTTTTGAAGAATTACTGTAATATCATGTGACTAGGAATCAATAGGTTTGTCAGCAGTCAGATAGTATATGGTTTCATAAGGTAAATAGTATAGATTTTATTCTTACACTGATGTGGGACTTTTAAAGGAAGGACATGTTTTACATAACAGGAACTGGTCGTTATTTTAGATAGATTTGTAAAATATATTCTCTTGATAAGAATTGGAGATGTCACACTTCCTTCCTTTCCTCTTATCTGTACATGGAAAAAGAGATGTACTATTTATGGAATACTGCTAAGTAACTCAAGCCAACAATAGAGAACTCCAAATATTTGGTGTCAGTTAATAACTGAGAAAACATAACTGACCACAAATATTACTGCTCACTTCGGACTTTTCAATACTTCCTAAGACTTTTTAGCAATAAATTTTGGCAACAGCATAAATCAAGAAAAAGCAATAAGAATCCAGGAAGAAAATTGTAAATTAGGAATAGATACAGTGCAAATGAACAAAGGGATCCTTGTGGTTGCTAATAACATGTATGATAATGATGTGATGCTGCATTGATGCTTCATGGATCATTAGTGCACATGGTACCAGCTTTCTCCACCCAATGAAACTGTGGAGGGCATTGGGCTTAGACAAATGACCTATTATATCAGAATTGTAAACTTTACAGACAAAATATCTACAGTGAATGAAGTGTCTTGAAAGCAAGCTTGCAGTGTGAACAGAGCTCCCAGTGTAATAAAATCTTTCCTCCTTAGTCAAGAGGCAAGAGGTTCAGGCCAGGAAGGGAGATATATAAGGGGGCTGGTAACATAAAACATAAGAAAACCTCTTTCACTTGTGTGGGCTGATAATAGGAAACATAAAATAAATAAAATGGTCCATCTGTCATTTCTATGGTCAAATTTATTGATGGTCATGTGAACTCCTCTTTATCATAGTTTTGGCTATGTTCATTTAGGCATTTGCATTTAACCAGTGGTTGAAAGTTTGTTTCATGCATCTCATAGTTGCTGGCATTTATCTGATTGTTGGTGAGGGGAAAGGAGAACTAGAAGATATGTTCCTCACCCTGGGGCAGGCTGCCCTGGACTGATACACATAGTATATGCAGAGTTTCCACAAGCATCAGGGCTAAGGTCTCTTGAGGCTAGAGAAAATAGCATAATTTACATTTCTATATATTGAAGAAATTAGTGGGGGCATGTTTTAGAGAAGCATATTGTACATTTCAATAGAAGAAAGTTAAATACCTTGTAGTCCTTTAAAAAATTATCAAATAAAGTTAAAGTTGCTAGATGCAGCAAACACCAAAGAGAGGACAATTGACCTGTACACTCCTTCCTTCTCCATCTAAATGCAGTAAGCTATCAAGCTTAATCCAACTCTACAGTGGAATAATACATGTCAACACACCAAAACCAATTAGAATGAATATGTTTATGGCATAATCATATGAAACATAATAGTTAAGTTGTGTCTATGGCTTATAACATATGTTCAACTTAAAAACACATTAGAGCCAGGTGTGGTGGCATCACCTTTAAGTGGAGGACTTGGAGGCAGAAGCAGGAGGATGTCAGTGTGGTCACTTGGTCTTCATAAAGAGTTCCAGATCTGCTGGGGTTAGAGGGAGACCGTGTTTCAAACAAAAAATTAGAAGACATATAATATATGGAAACCTTATCAGTGCTTTTTCCAAGAAATACCATATGTAACAATATATGATCATGACAGACAGCATGTCTTTGTTTCATGAGAAAATTATCTCCTATATCGCAATGCCAAACTGGAAATCCTAGCAAATGCAAGTAGAGAAGAAAAAGAAAAATAAAGGTTGCAAGGGTGTACAGACAATTAAAGAACAGGTAAAATTCCTCAAGTTAGAGATTATAAATTGGTTTATATTCAAAATTAATGGACCCCACTCCTCAAAAATAAACCTAGAGCAAAGAAAAGACCAGGAAGGAAAATAAAACTGAACAGCGTATTTTTAGGAAAACTCAGGGGTAGTGTGCGTTATCATAACACATCTAACTCTGTATAAATACATGCATATTGAAAGAGGTAGAGAAAATAAGATTTAACCTTAAACTTGTAGAGAATAATACTCTGATAAACTATACATAGTTAACTACATAAAGGTATGCACATGCAGTCTTATACTTATAAAACTCCCTATCACTGGGATACAATTTATCAGTTATGAAACAGTTTGACTTTTATTCTTCCAAAGGGGGTCTAGAATAGCTGTTGAGTGATGTTTCTTATTTTCAGAGACAGTCATTAGAAGTAAGAGGAACTTGAGACTGTGCTATGTGGTTCTGGATTAGCACCAGATACACCATTTTAATCTTGATGGGCGTGTACAAAAATTAATATTGATATATGTGTACATACATTTAAAAATTTTACAAATATATTTTTACTAACTCTGTTTTCTTGAGTGTACAGCAGTAGTCACACCCTAACAGCAATAAGCAAAATTTTTGCCCAGATTGTGGTTTCTCAAGATCATCCCTGAAAGAAAAAGCAAATGTATTTGACACTGAAAACACCGCACATAGGATATGATGAGAGGAAACAGTCAGGTTAGGCCTGAGTCATCTTCCACTGCAAGAATGTAAAGTGTATTAAAATGTGAAGATATATCCATAGGTCAAGAAGGCAGTGTGACCAAAATTGTAAGCAGAAGTACAGAAATTTACCAGATAATAAATAACTCTGAGACATGACTGTTGTAAATGACAGAATATACTGTTTAAACTGGAAAAATTTGAGAATTTAAAGAAGTAAAACAGACCAGAAAAGTCAAAACAATCAATAATTTAACCTACGCTTCCCTGAGCTGCAAAACAACATGGAAGAAATTACAATTTCTTTTTCACATTTGTGTTCTGATATGTAAAATTATACTCTATAATTCTGGAGTAATTGGGGCTTAAAGTGGAAGAGCTGCCTCCCTCTGCCCAGTTCTTTCTTATTTTTCATTTTACTTATTTTTTTTTTTTTGGTATTTTTGAGACAAGGTCTCCTTGTAGCCCCAGCTGGCCTGGAACTCGCTTTGTAGACCAGGCTGGCCTTGAACTCACAGAGATCCATCTACCTCTGCCTCCCGAGTGCTGGGATTAAAGGCATGCACCACCATGCCAGGCTGCCCGTTCTTTCAATTTATCCTTAGTGTGAGAAATGTTTCATGTTGTTCAAAGAGTCCAGTGATTCATAAGACCAGACCAGACACTTCCTGACTTAAGGAAAAAAAAAAAAAGACACTAAAACTAGCATTTTCTTTTTGGTGTATTTTCATTCTCTGGAAAGGAAAATAAAACATTGCTTCCAAAATGAAGTCACATTGCTGTTTTTATTTTCCCCACTTTCTAGTGATCTGAGTGACATTCGTGCCTCAATTCCACAGAGAACACTGAAATTTTATATTGTGTTTGGGTGTTGTTGTGGATGCCTCCAAGAAGCAAGCATATAGATATTGAAAGCATCTACATATGGATTCTTGCTGTTTTATATCATTCCATTTCACCTATGTGCAAAAATACATTATGTTTTTGCATGATGCCCACCTAATTTAAATAATTAGGGTCCCATAAAATAACTAAGTTTGAATAATTTGTGTACCATAATACAGAGCATAAGTAACACAATTAGGGAGGCACCACTATACGCCAGGGTTCACTGGATGCCACAAAAAGCATTTGGTATTAGAGTGGGATTTCCTTCAAAGAATAAGTTGACTTAATTTTTTGAAAGAACAATAATACTATTTTGTCTGATTTAATCAAACGATCTTACAGGAAAACATCTGTTTCTAATGGTATTTAATCTGCTTTTCATTCGGTCTAAAGTCGTTAGTGTGCTGAGTACCTCAAGGCACAGGAGAAAGTGGTATGTGAGATGCATTGAATACACTCTAAGAAAATCCCTGATCCATGTGAAGGTGATGGGAAACTCAGAATTGAGACAAGAAGTCTTTTCATGATGAGCCTAAACTAAAAGATGGATGTCAGTTTTCAGTTGGCATCCAGCCTGATCTGCTTAGTTTTTATCTAGGCAATTGTTTACCATTCTAGCCAAAGAAATATCTGCACACTTAGTGGGTAAATGATATATTAGGGGTCAACCCAAGGATCATGGAAGTCATGCTTATGCATGTGATATTATATCTCATTACTTTTGGCTCTTGGAGAGTTTTCCAAATCCCTATGTGCTTCATGTTCTTTATCTGTAAACTGGAAGAACGTAAATACCACAATATGTTGAAATAATGGGGGCAATTAACGACTCTATTTCTGAAACCCAAAAAGTTGCTTAGTCACAGGAGGACTGTATGTAAGCTCTAATCTTTTCAGAATCTAGACCAGATTGTGACTGAGACCACATGGGCACAGAGGACCTCATCTATCTCCCTGTCTCAGCAGATGCTAGCAATCACCCAGTTAAGAGCCTGTTTTGTATCTCAACTCAGACTTGTAGACCTGATTCTGCTCAGAGTCCCCTGCCATCCTGTTTCCTGCCTGCCCATAACACTAATACCTCTTGTAAAAAACTTGTTATCTCAACAGTCTACCTCAGTGCCTCCCTTTCACCTCACAACAAAAAACTATCAAAACTGAAGTTTAATAATTATTCCAAATCTAGCATGAAAATTAATGTCCAATGTTCTCAACTTGGACAACAAGGACTATGACTTATGTTGACAAACTAAATTTAAGTTCTAGCAGTAAAAACCATAATAGCAGTTGGAGTAGAAGAAATTGCAGTGTAATTTAAAAATACCTTATAAGAGCAAAACTAAAAGGACTGGAGGAAGGAAGAGCAGATAAAGCTACCATGACAAAAAGTTGAAAAAAGTGAATGTGCAGGGTGGCCCAGCAGATAAAATCACTTAGTGCACAAGTGTGGTGGCCTGAAATTCAATCCTCAGAATCCACATTTTTGAAAAATCATGGGGCTGGAGAGATAGCTCAATGGCTAAGAGCACTGGCTACTCTTGCAGAAGACCCAGGTTCAATTCTAAGCACAGATATGGCAGCTAACAACAGTTCATAACTCCAGTTCCAGGGGATCTGATATCCTCTTCTGACCTCAGTGGGCACTGCACAACATGGGTGCACTTACATACATGTAGTATATGCACATTACATAAAATAATAATAAAATATTTTTAAAAATCAGCATGCATATGTAATCCAGATATTCGTATGGTCAGATGGAAGTCAGAGACAGGAGAAGTTTACAGTATGGTGGACTTAAGAGTGACCCTGCTTTAACAAGGTAAAGGAGGGAAGCAAAGTTGTCCTCTGACTTGCACATATACAGTGGGGTACATACACACACACACACACACACACACACACACACACACACACACACATGAATAATAAGATAAAAAGAACAGAAAAGGAAGAAACAAAGAGGGAAAGAAGATACACATATTATTACGCCCCTAAAAAGGCAAACTTTTGCCTAAAACATAAATGATTTTTGAAACAAATTATATCACACACACACACACACACACACACACACACACGAATAATAAGATAAAAAGAACAGAAAAGGAGGAAACAAAGAGGGAAAGAAGATACACATATTATTACGCGCCCAAAAAGGCAAACTTTTGCCTAAAACATAAATGATTTTTGAAACAAATTATACGCCAGAAGAGGGCACTGGATTCCCCTGTAACTGAAGTTATGGATGGTTGTTAGCTGCCTCGGCCTTCAGCAAGAGCAGTCAGTGCTCTGAATTGCTGAGTCCTATCTCCAGCCCAAAGCTATTTTTTAATCATAGAAAAAATCAGATCTCCCTTAATCTACCTATAAAACTAGTTTTAAATATAAATGAGCATTATATTTTCTGTTTTAAGACCTCCTTCAGATGGAAATTTTGGAGGACAAAAGGTTACAGCATAGGGAAATTTTACTTACATCAATACCACATGTAGACTTCAACTCTAATTAAAACTGAAAATTCCATGGGGCTGGAGAGATGGCTCAGCGGTTAAGAGCACTGACTGTTCTTACAGAGGACTCAGGTTTGATTCCCAGAACCGACATGGTGGCTAACAATCTTCCATAACTCCAGTTCCAGGTGATCTCTTCCCCTCTTCTGACCTGTGTGTGAAATGCATGACATGGGTATGCATGCAGGCAAAACACTCACACATAGAAAATAAAAATAACTAAATAAAAATGAAAGACATTAGTTTACTATACAAACTGATACTCATATCATGCCTAATTTCCCATTAATCACAATAGTAAATGTCTAGAATCAGCTTGGAATTTTCAGTAAAGGATGGAGAAAGAAGTGAGAGACTTTGTATGCAGAAGAATATTTTTCAAACACAAAACAGTAAAATTATAACAAAATAAATGCAACTTGGGGATGTTAAGTAAAATAAAGTAGATCTAGAAAAAGCACAGAGTGCACGTTCTGACTTATGTAGAAATCAAAATAAAAGTGGATCGGAATGTCAACAGTGACTGTTTAAAGTTTGAAAGTAGAGAGGAAGCATGGATGAAGGAAGCTGGATTAGAACCACATATGTATATGTATACACACACAAATGAGATAAAAAGAAATTACACTAAGCCACACTGATATGGATAATCAACACATGTTAAAAGCTTTTAAATAAAAATTGTACTGTGTCTGATGCTTATTATGTCAGCAACTGTAGTCTCACTCCAAGCTCCATTTAAATTAACTGAGAAACATTCAGGAGAAATAATATCTATGCTATGCACACTGCAATGGTATAAAACATAGATTGTGAAATTGGTAAATGTGTAATTCAACACAAAGAAAGAAAACTGACCATGGTCAGAAAATGTGACACCTGTATATAGAGAATTCTTAACGCTCCTAAAGTTACCCTTTGCTGAATAAACCTAAATGCAAATGAATAAATTCTGGGACATCTTTCAGCAGCATGATTCTTCTTGCTGATTAATTCAACTTAACTCTGTGAGGAGAGGATGAAAGTTTTGACTCTGGGAAAATTAAATAATAAAAATTAACATTTTAAATATAAATGCAGTAAAGAGAGATAGCAAAATACACAGTTGCCATTTTGGTTTTTTTTGGTTTTTTTTGGTCTTTTTGAGACAGGGTTTCCCTGTAGCCCCAGCAGTCCTGGAACTCACTATGTAGACCAGGCTGGCCTTGAACTCACAGAGATCTGTCTACCACTGCCTCCCAAGTTCTGGGATTAAAGGCGTGCACCACCACACGCAGCTATTTTATCTCTTTTAATGCTTAGTTCAATTCTTCAGTGTCCTCTCCTGAATATTTCACTGAATTTGTAGCTTGCAATGCTTTTAAATTTATATTTTGAGAAAATTATAGGCTCATGTACAACAGTTCCTACTCTGGTACAAGGAAATTCTATATAGCATTCTCTCTATTGTTACAGATTATAGAGTGCCAGTATAACATCAAAACCAGGAAATCAGATTGGCATACTCTGTGTGTGTAGTGTAATATTTTGTCATGTGCAGATTTATATGTCGTGAAACACATTCATATTATAAAACCTTATATCAGTAATAATCTCTCCTTATGCTTCCCATCATCTGCAAATGCTGCATGTTGTCTAATTTATTTCAATGTATATGTTGCATTAAATGCTTGTGAATTCCATACAGTACATCTTGATCATATTTAGCCCACCTTCCCTATTTGCAACCTTTCCATAGCCTACCCACAGGATTTCATGCATTCTGTCATATATGTCAAGGCCCATTGAGTCACGTTTGGATACTCAGATGTCCCTGAGTGTGAGTTCATCCACTATACCCAGCTTAGCCTGCCTAGCATCACTCCCTTAGAGATCAGCTCCCCTCACCATGAGTGATCACCTGCTGTGGTGGTTTGAATGAAAGTGTCCCCTATAGGCTCCAAGTGTTTGGACATTTTGTCCCCAGATGATGACACTGTTTTGGAAGGTTTTAGAAGGTGTAGCTATCCTGGAGGAAGCATGTCACTGGGGGTGGGCTTAGAGAGTTCTTAAGCCTTGCCAGATCTCCAGTTGCTCTCTTGCTTCCTGGGCCTGTGTGATGATGTGAGAGCTTCACTTCTGCTCTCCTGCTCCAGCCACCTCTAGCCACATGCCTCCCTGCCATGATGGACTATAATTCCCCTGGAACCATAAGTTCAAATAAACTCTTCCTTCTGCAAATTGGTTGGGTCAGTGTTTCTATCACAGCAACAGAAAAGTGACTAATACACCTGCCAATAGTTCTCAATTAAGGTTGGCGACTCCTGCCTATTTTACCATATTTGCCCAAATCTATGCTGGATTTTATTCTGATTGATTTGCGTGGATCTTGTGCATTCTGTTACCATTGCTGTAAGTTCATATGAGCATGGGGACTACTTTTCAGAAAACCATAGCATGTACTACCTGTGAATTAAGAAGAGTATTTTTCAGCCGTGCCTGGTGGCACATGCCTTTAATCCCAGCACTCAGGAGGCAGAGGCAGGCAGATCTCTGTGAGTTTGAGGCCAGCCTGGTCTCCATAGTGAATCCAGGCCAGCTGGGGCTACAGGGAGACCATGTCTCAAAAAGACCACAAAATAAAATCCAGCCTGGTCTCCATAGTGAATCCAGGCCAGCTGGGGCAACAGGGAGACCATGTCTCAAAAAGACCACAAAATAAAAAAATAAATAAATAAAAAAGAAGAGTGTTTTTCAGTGTTGGCATTGAATTTATGGTCACATCCTTAATAAGTAACTTCTTCAAAAGCTACCCCTCCTGTCCAAAGATTTCTTTGAGTTGTCAACTCTAAAAAAGTATAGCAGAACTTTCAATATTGCATCTGTAATCAAACGGGAACATTGAGTATCCAATCTTATTAGTTAAGAAGTGTCATTGCCCCTTTGGGTATTGAAGAATTATTGCAGCCAATCACTGGTGGAGGAGCTGCACATAGGACTCATTTAGATTTGATTGTGTTCTTAAATGCCCCTACTTCTCACTGGAGGCAGAACTACCAAAAAATATTGGCTATTGAAAAGTGATTGAGGAACTAATGTTAAGCACTTGCCTCATTCTAGGATCTCTAGCTGAATTCTGCAAGGGTGTATGTCAAATTAATAAATGAATAGGGGAGAGAGAATACAAAATGTCTCAGGGCGAACTAAAATTAGTTTCAGGAACCTATGCAATAGATGTCCTAGGAAAGGATAAAAGAATAGAGAGAGGTCTCACTGGTTAAGAAGACTTGTGGCTCTTGCAGAGGAGCAGGGTTTAGTTCCCAGCCTGCTCATGGAGAGATCATAACTGGCCTATAACTCCAGTTCTAGTGGATCTGACACTCTTCTGATCTCCAGGAGCACCAGACACATGTTGTGCACATATGTACATATATAATTTTACACATAAAGTTAAAATAAATAAATCTTTAAAAGGATATGTTTATATTTATTTTACCATGTTATTTTCAGAATAATTTTAGGTTTATAGATGTCATAAAATAATTAAACTCATACACTAACACCAAGATTTATCTTATTAACAATCTGATTATCATACTACATTTGTCATGATTAACAGGCCGACATTGCTTGTATTAGCTTACACTTTTGCCAATAAGAAACGATGCTGGTTATACACTCAGAGTTGATTGACTATCTGTATATCATCTTTAGAGCAGTAATTGTCAGGTATTTGGCCATTTCAAACTGAGTGTATTTTTTGTTGTTGTTGAGTCTCAAGACATATATTAAACACATGTCTCATTTCAGATGTGTTTTTAAATATTTTCTCATTATATATGGCTTATCTTTTTAGTCTTTCAACAATATTTTTCAGAGAGCATGCATTTTTAAGTTTAATAATGCCTAACACATTATTTGCTTTCATGAATTTTGAATTTGATTATATTTGAAAGGGACCATTATTGAACTCAAAGACACATAGAAAATCTTTTTCTTAGGTTTATGCAGAAGCTCCATAGTTTTCAATGCTTAATTCAACATCATGCTCTGTTTTAAGCAGTTGCTGCTCAGTATCTTGGCTAATTTTCAAGAAGTACAAGGTCAGTGTTTTATGATGCTGTGGTTGTTCTGTTTTCTGTTGTACTCAGAAAGTGAACTAGGTTCTAATTAGAGAGATTCAGACCTCATGTCTTCTTTCAAGACACAATGTGCTCTAAGTCAACTACACAGCTGTTTTCTTGCAGGTTCAGAGAAAGAGACTGTATCCTAGTCTTCACTGATACTATATTTTGGATAATTTCTCAAAAGATCAGAGAAATATTGCTAATAACTTTCAAGTATACTATACTTTGAAAAGAGTATCTCTGTATTCTCTGCAGTGTTGACAACTGTCTTATTACTATAGAAAGGAAGACATTGAGAATAAGTGTGAACACGACTGGAAAGAACAAATGCAATGTAAATAATAATCAAGATATTAAAATTAAAAAATTAAAAAAATGTGAAATATCAAATTTTGAAACTTAAATGAGCAATTGCTATATAGGCTAGAATTAGAAAACTATATTTTGAAGACATTTCATATCAGTCATTTTATTTAATATTCTTATAAATTAATTTTATTTGCTAGCTGTTTTCAAAATGTTTTATTTGCTTGCAATTATATAATTATCTATTTCTTTAGTTCAATTAAAAAAAGTTAAAATGGGATTTCAGAATGGATTTAATAATGTTATTCTTTTAAGAATATTTATGCACTTATAAGAAATTATGAATCCGATTAAAAGGTGAGTATGCTCAATGGTGACAGATGGACGGACCTTCCTGGTCCCCCAGATTTCCCATCAAGCTGACTGTAACTTTGGTGCTGACTAGCCTTTTCGTATGCCACACATACGGCATTTCAAGGCCCACGATCTCATCACAGGAATATTATTCTTTGTTACTCCATTCAATTTCAAAAATTGTGAGTAGATGCTCACCCTGCTCCTCACTCTACCCTTTTACAGAACACAGACTACAGATTCCGCGTTCAAATGAGGATATTACCTCCAAACACACCCTGTAAAGAGAATGGAGGGGGAAAAAAGGCAGAAAAGAAAAAAGAGAAAAATACTGAAGAAAGGAAAAAAACTGCTTGTGTTTCTGTTGCCGTCTTTGTTAATAAATAGCAGATTACCTTCTCTGGGGCCATGCTAAATTTATAAAGACCGTATTATCTGAAGCAAACTTGATTGCTTTTTTGATAAAGTCACTAAATTAGTGGATAAAGGAATAAAGTGGACAGAAAATATCTTGATTCTAATAAAACTAGTTGATAGCAATTCACAAGCATGCATTCAAAGAGATTTTGCTTGAAAATTTAATTCAAATTACCTTAGCCGATGTATTGTCACATAGATTGAAAATTGAACGAAAAATGGTCATGAAGAAAAGTTAATGAAAATGCTAACAAAGAAATCTATCATGGGGGCTTAAAGACTTAATGAATATTATATAAAAGAGGCTAAATATCAAGCCTTTAATTTCTCACTTTGTCTGCACTATTGAGAAGCATTATGAAAGGAATTGTTTCATGGCACAATCTAAAAGACGTCATTTATAGAGGAATTGTTTATCTCAGGTTTACTAGACTATAGTTATTAATTTGCCATTACAAAGCTTCAGTCATATTAAATTCTATGGAAATCCAGAAAACTGTAAGAAAAACTTTAATAATCCTCCCTGTATTTTTGCATATTATGAGATCTTGCAAGTGAAGGCATTGAGCCTTATGTTACTCTGTCAAGGGTATAGTATCTCGTATCCTAACTTAAGACACAATATCACAACTATAGTTAATGAAACAGCTAACAGTTCACCTGCATTGTGGAAAGAATCTTCAAGATTAAGGTACCTTGCCTAAATTGCCCTGAGCCATAGATACAGAAAGATAATCACAGCTATATCAATAATGAGCAATGTAAAAATTGACCAAACTAGAAATTTTTAATATATGAGGGTCATTATACCACTGCTATTTATATTAAACTGAATAAAATATCCAGGTCTAAATGTGCCTATTTTCTTTAAAAATTCCCATAGCTCATTTAAGTATCCATTTCCACATCTGTAAAATGGGAATACTAATCTTAATATTACCTACCTCACAGTATTGTTTAGAGACTCAGATTATTATCTGAAGGTTATTTGGATCCCTTAAGTCCTGTAGAAGATTAAGAAAGATATTAAGTGACTCATTTATGGAAAAGGGAATGAGAAATCCCAGCTCACATTATTCTCTTTATAGCATCTAAGCAGATATTTTTAGCTATGATGAAATTATTCTTTATATTTCATGCAATTACATTTTAGATTGTTAATGAGCAAACAAGATGTAGGACGATTTCGAGATGACTATAATGAGCTAAATGTATTTTAGGTGACAGAACTTTGGAGCATTAACTTGTTAATGCAAGGTTTTATATTTTATAATTTCACAAAAGACTTCCACATTATAAGATTCTGTTTGTATATGTCAGTATTGAAAAGTTTTCCAAAGAGTCTACTTTAAATGTTGTAATTATTTCAATCTAGGTTCATTTTTCAAATCCTTAGAAAGAGACTATAAGTTGGGACACAAAAAATCATCACTGGCTCTACATTATGTAAGGTATGGACAATGGAAACATTTGAAAAAAAATAATTAATTCATCCCTATATTTATCTGGGGTTATAGTAATTAAAATTTTTTGTTGAAACACAAACTGTACCTACTCATGTATCAATCAAATTTTAAAATAGAGTAAATATAATTGATATTTTATCATATTATAGAATGCATATTTAGGACCACTAATATCTGTAAACCTTGTTTCTAAGAATTATATTAATCTACATTAGAAACAGTACTCTGTGATAGAATTAATGTGTATGCATAATACAGATAGAGCACTGTAATATGAAGACTAACTTCCAAAGCTATCGGGAGTAATAACATACATAAAATATACCTATAAATATGGAGAACTGGGGACATTTGAGCCTGATGTACTTTATGTTGGGTGAGTATCAACTCATTTTAAACTATTTTTAAATGAACTTTTACTTTGAATATACATTTTTTTATTTTTTGAAATAATTTACTGAGAATTTCATACATGCATATATTTTGATCAAACATCACTTTTTTCTGAAAACTTCATGTACTCTTTCTTCATTTTTATGGGGCTTTTTGCTACTTTAACATTTCCCCCTTCTGAAGAGGTAACCCTAAAGGTTTTTAAGGATTAGATAAGAGCTCCCAAATATGTTTGATATTTTTGGCCTTTGGAACAGTGTATGCTGCTAAGAGGCCAAAGGACATTTGGTTTTTTTTTTTTTTTAATGTGTATGAGTGTATTGCCTAGATGTATGTGAGTGCACCCATGTCGTGCAATAACGCAGAGGTCAGAAGAAGAGGGCTTCGGATTCCCCTGGAA
Source organism: Nannospalax galili (assembly GCF_000622305.1). Classification (NCBI taxonomy): domain Eukaryota; kingdom Metazoa; phylum Chordata; class Mammalia; order Rodentia; family Spalacidae; genus Nannospalax; species Nannospalax galili. The sequence goes on along the minus strand of NW_008353484.1, from coordinate 449,642 downwards.
CTGGAGTTAAAGATGGTTCGTAGCCACCAGGTGAGTGCTAAGAATTGAATCAGGGTCCTCTGCAACAGCAGTCAGTGTTCTTAACCACTGAGCCAACTCTCCAGCCCCTAAAATATTGACTTTTAACCAAGAAACTGGCTACTGTTTTTTGGGATCTTTTTACCCAAACTAACTAGACAATTCCTCCCTCCTATTCTTATCACACCATCCTCTGAAGAGGTTACCCAACTTGTGGATAGAGAATCAGGACACAGACCACTCTGGCTTCTTGCCATGATGAACAGGGATGCAGGGTGAGGGAATTGGGGTAAACCTTCAGGGTGTCTGTCTAAAAGACTCCCAAATTGCATAATTCTTATATGTAGGGGAAAAGAAAGTCTTTGACTGATGACTAGGAGATGTGAAGGAGAAGTAAAGGCAAAAGTAGTTAGCATTACAAGTTCTAAACAGAGAACCAGAAAAAAGTCAGAACAGAGAAATTTTCAAATGTTCATCTGAGAGTCCACTGGAATTTCTTGACAAGAGCTTCCAAAAGCATCTCTCTATTGGAGTGCTCCTCATTTTTCTTCTGTTTTCCAAGGCTGGACTCTAGAGTGACGGATTCAGGATTTGCTTTCATGCATTTTGATAGCTGTTAGAGTGGTTAGAATCAGTGTCATTTCCCTCTGAAAGGCTTCTAGATAGGGGAGAAAACAAATTTAGACATCGTTTTAGAACAATAGCAGGTTGTCTCCCTTAGCTACAGGTGGGTACTACAGTATTGCAGACCAAGATTCGATATCTTACATCTAAGCATCACTTTCTGATTAGGAACAAAATCATCAATAAGAAATAATTGTTTAGCTTTTTATGTGGAATTAAGTCTAATACCTGGGAAGTGTAATCCCTTGAACTATATTAAAGAACTATACTGAGAACTGTATTCTTTGGTTATACTTTCCTTTTGAGAGTTTAAGACCATACATTTGGCCCAAATAAATGAATTTACTTTTACACTTACGGTCGTTTGAGGAACTGTTCCTCAGTGGTCACATGGGTTGGGGAGGAGTCCCTGGCTCCTTTCTTTCACCAGTTCCATTTATGTAAAGATAAATTAAAGGTCCTGCTCAACCACGTCGGGCTTCACTTGGAAGCATGGAGGGACTATTTCTTCTGAGTTGACCCTCCCATTTGTAGACTGGGCACTGGTTCAATTCCATCTCATCAGGTCTCCACTTCCTCCGTAAACAAGAGGACAGGTGACTCACCACAGTTACAGGACATTTTGAGAGATGTTCCATAGTCCCCTGGAACTAATTGACCTAGGAGGGCAAGAAGCAAAAACTGTCCTTCATGTCCCTCTGACCAGATTAGTATTAGGCCTCAATATATGGCTGTTAAACATTTAAGAAGGTTAGTTCCACCAGTCTGGTACTTTAAATTACCATATGCTATGTAGATAAAGCTTGGGTAAAAAACTAATTGTTCTCAGATAAACCTTGACTAGATATATATTTTGTTCCTTAAATTAGTTGACTAAACTATGAGCTTAATAATTTTAAGATTATGTATATATTATTTTTGTCTCATCCTTTAAAAATCATAAAAAACCTACACAGATCGTTATCACTTGCATAGGCTTTCTCATTTTTTCTATTTTTAGAAAATATCTCCATTCCCATATCTTTTTAACATCTTTTACATTCCCATTTTCTTTTTTAATAATTTTTAATTATTTTTTAATAATTATGAGACATTAACCTATAAATTTTCCATCTGTTATTAGAATTCTTTTCCTGGGGATACTAAGCAATGCTTATTCCCTTTTAAGGTTCTAGTGTCAAACCAATGTTTGATTAAAATTTTACTGGGGAACCAATAATTACTGAGAAAATTGAGGGATTGCTGAGGTTTATGAATAACCTGAGTTTATGCACACTGGAAAGCCTTTACCCAGCATGGATCAAGCCTTCTCTTCCTAGCTTTCCCCACATTATATACCTCAGCCCTCCCCAAATCCAGAAGACGATGTGTGATTGGGACCAAATAACAAACAGTTGGCTGGGAAGAGTGGCTGAATATTCTGGTGAGTATCCAATGACCATGCTTAGCCCTCCTTTAATGAATGAGCACAACAGACAACAAGCCCAACTGTGACAATGTTTAGTGATCACCCACAGCTGAATTCATGATGATGGTAGTTATTTCATGCAGAAGAGACTGCTGTACAGTACCATCTTATTAAAAGAACATGAAATTTAAAAGAATTTGGTGCTAGGGTCCACATATGAGGAAGAACATATGTCATTTGTTTTGCTGAGTCTGTGTTACTTCACTTAGTATAACAGTTTCTAGATCCATCCATTTACCTGCAAATTTCATTATTTTATCTTTCTTTACTGCTGAATAGAACTCCATTGTGTAAATATACCCTATTTTTGTTAACGACTCTTCAGCTGAGGGACATTTAGGTAGCTTTCATTTCTTAAATATTGTGGAAAAAGCAGCAACAAACATGGTTGTACAAGTTGTCTCTACAATTGGATGACTCCTTTGGGTATACGTCAAGGAAGAGTACAACCAGGTCATATGGTAGGTTCATTTTTAGTTTTTTAAGAGTTCTCTGACTGTTTTCCATAGAGGTTGCATGAGTTTGCAATCCCACCAGCAGTGAATGAGCATTCCCCTTTCTCCACATCCTCGCCAGCATTTGGTATCATTTGTTTTCTTGATCCCAGCCAGTCTGATTGGGGTAAGGTGATACCTTAGGGTGAATTTAATTCGCATTTCCCTAATTACTAACGATGTGGAACACTTTTTGAGATGTTTCTTAGCCATCTTTATTTCTTCCTTTGAGAACTCTCTGTTTAGATCTTTAGCTCATCTTTTAATTGGGCCATTTGGCTTCTCGATTCTTTATTTTTTGAGTTCTTTATATATTCTGGATGTTAGACCTCTGTCAGATGTGTCACCAGTGAAGATTTTATTCCCATTCTGTGGGTTCTGTCTGCAACTTTTTGATTGTTTCTTTTGTTGTACAGAAGCTTTTTGGTTTGATGAGGTTCCACTTGTTGATTGCTGACCTTAATTCCTGATTTTAAAAAAATGATCAGGAATGTCTGGTTTAAAAAATCCTTTCCTAAGCCTGTATCTTGTAAGTTACTGCCAATATTTTCTTCTAATAGTACCAGGGTTTCCAGTTTCACATTGAGGTCTTTCTTCCATTTGGACTTGACTCTTGTGCAAAGCGAAAGAGAAGAATCTAGTTTCATTCTTCTACAGGTGGAGATCCAGTTTTACCAGAATCATTTATTGAAGATACTCTCTTTCCTCCGTTGTGCATTCTTGGCACCTTTGTGAAATATCAGGAGGCTGAAATTGTATGCACTGGTGTTGGTTGGAAATCTTCTTTAAATGATTGGTAAAATTCCTCTGTAAATCTATCTGGGCCTGGGCATTTTTTAGTCTGGAGGCTTTGTATTACTGTTTCAATTTCCTTATATGTTATGGGTCTGTTAAAACTGTTGATCTCTTCTGGGTTTAACTTTGGTGGCTGCCACAATTTTAGATATCCATCCATTTCTTTTAGATTTTTTTAATTTAGTAGCATATAAGTTTTTAAAATATTCCCTTATGGGCTAGAGAGATGGCTCAGTGGTTAAAAGCACTGATTGCTCTTTCAGAGGACATGGATTTGATTCCCAGGGCCGACATGGAAGCTACGAACCAGTTCCAGGGGAATCTGAAGACCTCTTTTGACCTCCACAGCATTGCATGACACAGGTGCACTCACATACATGTTGGCAATACACTCATGCACATAAAATAATAATAATAAAATTTTAAAAAATTCCCTTATAATGGTCTGGATCTTTTGGGTGTCTATTGTGATGTTTTCCCTTTCACCTCTGATTTTGTTGATTTGGATTTCTTCTTTCTTTCTTTTGGTTAACTGGACTAAGGGTCTATCTACCTTCTTTAGTTTTTCAAAGAACCAGCTCTTGGATTCATTGACTCATTGTATTGTTTTCCTTGTTTCTATTTCCTTAATTTCTGCTTTGATTTTGTCATTTCTTCTCTCCTGCTGGGTTTGGGTTTAGAATTTTCTTGCCTTTCCAGACTCTAGACTCTAGAGTTACAGTCATTTATTTGTGCTCTTTCTAATTTTTTAATGTAGGCACTTAGAGGTATAAACTTCCCTCTTAGGACTGCTTTTAAAGTGTCCCAGAGACTGTGTTGTGTTGTATTGTCCTTTACATTGAATTCCGGGAATTCTTTTTTTTCTTTCTTAATTTCTCCTTTGTCCCACTCATTGTTTAGGAGTGTGTTGCTTAATTGCCATGAGTTAGTGTCCTGACTAGGGCTTGTCTAGTGTTGATTTTGAGCTTTATTGCATCATGGTCTGATAGAATGCATGGAATTAATTCATTTTTTTTTCTATTTGTTGAGGGTTATTTTGTGGCCCAGTATGTGGTCAATTTTTGAAAAAGTTCCATGGGGTGCTGAGCAGAAAGTGTATTTTCTGATGCTTGGGTGAAATATTCGGAAGATGTCTGTTAGGTCCATTTGATGTATGGTATCATTTAATTCAGACATCTTTCTGTTTATTCTTTGTCCGGTTGACCAGTCTAATGGAGACAGTGGGGTACTGAAGTCACCTACGATTACTGAGCTGGGGTTGATGTGTGTCTTAAAGTACTGTAGTGCTGTTTTATGCATATATGTTTGATGCATATATGTTAAGGATTGTAATATCTTCTTGGTTAGTTGTTCCTTTGATCAGAATGAAGTGAACCTCCTTATCTCTTCTGATTAGTTTTACTTTGAAGTCTATTCTGTCAGATATTCAAATTGCAACCCCTGTTTGTCTCTTAGTGCCATTTGCTTGGAATATTATTTTCCATCCTTTCACCTGTAGGTAGTACCTGTCCTTGAGGATGAGATGGGTTTTTTGAAGACAGCAAAAAGATGGATTTTGTTTTTTAATCTATTCATTTAGCCTGTGTTTTTTGACTGGGGAGTTCAGCCCATTTATATTTAAGGTGATTTTTGAAAGATGTGTATTGGTTGCTGGTATTTTGATTGTTGTTTGCATTCTTTATCTAATTTTGTGTTTCCTCAATTATACCTTTATTTATTTTCTTTTATTGCCCTTGGGGTATAGCTGTTCCTTTCTTTACTCTTTATATTGGTTCAAGTATTCATTGAAGGGCTGGTTTTGTGGACATGTATTCTTTCAGCCTACTCATGTCATGGAAGATTTTTTTGTCCTCCCTCAACTACAGTAGACATTTTTGCTGGGTAAAGTATTCTGGGTATCTATTGTCATGTAGAACTGGAAATACCTTGGTCCAGGCTCTTCTGGCTTTCATAGTTTGCATTGATAAGTCAGCTATAATTCTGATGGGCTTTCTTTTATATGCAACTTGTTTTTCTTTTGCTGCTTTCAGTATTCTCTCTTTGTTCTGTACATTTAGTGTTTTTACTATGATGTCTTGGGGAGTTTTTTTCTGATCCTATTTGGTGTTCTATTTGTATCCTGTATTCGTATAGGATGTCTTTCCTTAATTTCAGGAAATTCTCTTCTACAATCCTGTTTAAGATGTGGTCAATACCATTAACCTGAAATTTTTCTCCCTCCTCTATGCCTATGATGTGTAGATTTGGTCTTTTCATGGTGTCCCACATCTCTTGCATATTCTGTTCATGTGTTTTTTAAAATTTTTCATAATCTTTGCTTCATTGGTCACATATTCAACTTTATCCTCCAATGCTGATATTCTCCTTTCCATTTTATTTGCTCTAGGAGTGAGGCTTTTCCCTGTATTTGAAGTTGGCTTATTGAGTTTTGCACTTCCTTCTCCATTTCTTCCTGAGTTTTCTTCAATGTTTCTATCTTCTGTGAATTCATTGAGAAGTTTATCCTTATCTTCTTTTATTTCTTTGTTTGTTCATGTGTTCTTTAAATTTGTTGGATTCCTTGATCATGTTTATAATTTTTCTTTTAAATTCTGTGTCCTAGGGGTTCTCTTCATTAAATGCTTCTACAGGACAGGTGGAGTTTTGTGGGGACATAGTGTTTTGGTTTCCATTTTATTATTCTTTCATTGTGATTTTGGCAAGTGAATTTTTTTTGTTGTGTGTGATTCTGATATAAGAATTAAGTCAAAGTCTGCTTCTGTTTGTATTATTGGTATGCCTTGGTCCTTTTCTTATTGCTTATGTCAAGCTGGTTGGTCAAGATTTTAAGTTCTCTCAAGGTTTTATTTTGAAGGGAATTGATGGCTTCAGGTCAGCTACTCAGGAGCACCCATGGTAGCCCAAGTCAGGATCCAGTTAGGTACACTCAGGCTTCTTTCTAAGCTTTACACATCTACTAGTGGGAACTCAGAGCAAAATTTGGGAAGTCCACTAAGAGGGGGTGATTTTGGGACCCTCTGGCAGTCTGCTGAGTTCTCAGCACCTATACCAGAGGAAGGCCAGAACAGGCACTCTATTGCCGTCTGCTGAGATCACAGCCCTACACAGATGGAGGTCAGAACTGCCCTATCAAGCTGTCTGCTAAGATCTCAGCCTTATCCTATGAAAGTCTGGACTGCCCCAGGGCTTTTGGTGGGGTCTCACCCAATCCATTTAGGGGGTTGAGTATGGTGCAATTAGGGGAAGCTCACCACCACAGGGTGGCAGGATCCAGGGGCACTCAGGCAGTCCCCTGTGTTCTCATCCCCTATGCCAGGGAGAGGCTCTGGATACATATTTTTTTAAAGAGATGAAATTAGGTTACTGATAATCTGTTAAATGAATGGAATTTATATGCCTTTTTTGTTCTTGTTCTTGCTTTCTTAAAATAGGTTCTTACTTAGTTGCCCAGGCTGTCTGCGAACTCACTATGGAACCTCAGCTGGGCTCAAATTCACAGTCTTCCTGGAACTGTCTTGCAAGTGCTGGGATTATAAGCATACACCTTTAAATCCAATATAAAATCTACTTTCATCTTAATTTAAAAGCTCAGAAAGTAAAATCAGAAATATTGAGCATTCAGTTGTGGTATTTGTGAAATATCTTTGTTTTTTTCTAAGTTTTAAATAGTTTTAAATTTTTTCTTCAAATTCCATACATGAGTATTGTGTTTGTAGCTTTTTGATGCCTCAGACTCCTTCCATATCCATCCGAGTTCCTATCAATTTCTTGTACTGTTATTTATTATCATTACAAATGTATATGATTTATTTTTATTGATGTATATGTCTGTGTAATTCTAACTTTCAGTTAATAAGTTTGGTAAAAGAAATAATGACGTCATCTTATAAAATTATGAGGATTGATTAAATAGTGTGTATATGTTTCATATGAAGATCTGGCCCCTGGGTTGCACAGCCACAGGCTTCCTGCTGCCAGCATTTTTCCTGGTAAGTCCAGCAGCCCCATTGTGTCTTGTTGCCCCCAGCCTCATTCACCCTCCCGGCTCCCCCACCCCATCTCTCTTCCTGGCCTGGGTACTGGCAAATTTCTTGTCTTGGTACCCCAGACACTGGGGCTGAACTCTCAGCCCAGAGTCCCTTCCAGATCCTTTGCATCCAGACCAATGCAGTTCCTCCCTGTGTTACCTAAGAACTCTCTGGGACTGGTCCTGCCCCCACCTACCTTTTTTCCCCTGGGTGGTTCAGCCACCGACTTCCTAGTACTAGCATCTTTCCTGGGTGGGTCCCATGGCACCCAATGCACTTTGACTCCCACAGCCGCGTTCACCCTCCCAGCTCCCCTGCCCTGTCTCTCCTCCTGGCCTGGGCACTGGCCCATTTCTCATCTTGGCACCCCAGACCACTGGCCAGACCTCTTGGGCCAGAATCACCACTACATCCTGATCCTTTGCATCCAGACCAACCCAGTTCCTCCCAGTAATCCCCAGGAGTCCTCAGGGACTCTTTCCATGTCCACCTCCCTTTGTATCCCTGGGTGGCATAGCCACCACCTTCCTGAGACCAGTATCTTTCTGGACCCTGATCCCAGTCCAGCCCAGCCCCCCAAATTCCTGAGGACAGCATCTTTCCTGGAGGGACCAGACCTCAGGAGGAAGCCTGAGAGCACCTGATCCTCACTTTCTTGGGCCCCTGTGGGAACTCCTGAAGACAAAAGCAATCTGGCAACTCCAAAATGAACTCGAAAGAGAGAACCAGAAGCTTCAACTAACCATCTTTTCACGCCCAACAAGTAAACCACAGAGTCACATAAAGTTTAACAAAGAAGCAGACATAAACTCAACAAAGACAGGCTTGAGTCTCACACAAGAATCAGAAACTACAAAAGATATTCACATGTCAAAGTCACAGAGAAAAAATAATAACATGAAAAAACAAAATAAGATATCCCCAATAAGTACCAATAGTCCTGTAGAGGAGCACTATGAGAACCCCATAGAGATAACACAGGACATGGGATTCAGAAGAACAATTATAAACATGATAAAGTAATTCAGTGATGGCTCTCAAAAGAGCAATTATAATCATGATAAAAGAATTCTGAGAATTTAAAGAACACACAAAGAAATAAAAAAACTGAAGGAAGATAGGGATAAACTTCTGAATGAATTCAGAAAAGAGCTAGAAATAGTGAAGACTACTCAGGCTGAAATGAAGAAGGAAGTGAAACACTCAGTAAGCCAATTAGAATCGACAGGAGAAAGCCTCTCCAATAGGATGAATGAAATGGAAAACAGAATATCAAGAATGGAAGATAAGGTGGACAAATTAGACCACTCAAGCAAAGGTTATGAAAAATTTAGAAAATACAAGAATGGAATATGCAAAAATTATGCAACACCATAAATAGAACAAATGTATGAATCATAGTCATACAAGAAGGAGAAAAATCTCAGGATAATGGTATGGACCAGATCTTCAATAAGATTGTAGAAGAAAACTTCCCAAAATTAAAGAAAAACATGCCCATACAAATACATGAAGCTTATAGAACACCAATTAGACAGGACCAGAAAATAAATTCTCCATGGCACATCATAGTTAAAACACTAAACAAACAGAAATAAGAGACAATACTGAAAGCTGCAAAAGAAAAACAAAAAGCCACATATAAAGGAAACCCATCAGGATTATAGCTGACTTTTCAGAGCAAACTATGTAAGCCAGAAGACCCTGGACCAAAGTTTTCCCAGTTCTAAATGACCACAGATGCAACCAAGATTACTATACCCAGCCAAAATGTCTATTATAGTCAAAGGGTAAAAAAAAATCTTCCATGACATAAATAGTCTGAAAGAATTCATGTCCACAAAAAAAGCCCTTCAGAGAGTTCTTGAAGCAATACAAAGAGCTGAAGAAAGGAACAACTATACCCAAGTAGTCAAGGAAAGAAACTCAATGAAGTTATAACTGTGGAAATGCACAGCTATACAAGAATGTGAACAGAAATAAAAATGACAGGATTCAATACACATCTTTCATTAATGACTTTAAATATCAGTGGACTGAACTCCCCAGTCTAAAGACACAGAATAATTGAATGGATTAAGAAATAAAACCCATCTTTTTGTTGTCTGCAAGAAGCTCATCTCACTTTCAAGGATAGGCACTACATTAAGGTGAAAGGATGGAAAAAATATACCAAGCGAATGGTACTAAGAAAAAAGGAGGGATTGCAGTTCTAATACCTGATAAAATAGACTTTAAACTAAAACTAATCAGATGAAATAAAGAGGGCCACTTCATTCTGATCAAAGGAACAATTAACCATGAAGATACTACAGTCATGAACATATATTCACCAAACTCTGTTGCACCCAACTTCATAAAAACAATACTACAGGACATTAAGACTCAGATTAATCCCTATTAATTAATAGTAGGGGACTTCAGTATCCAATTGTCTCCATTAGATAGTTCAACAGGACAGAGAATTAACAAGGAGACATTGGAATTATACAATATGATACATCAAACGGATCTAACAGACATTTACCAAATACTCCACCCAAGGACCAAAGAATATACTTTCTATTCAGTGCCCCGTGGAATCTTCTCCAAAATCGACCATGTACTAAGGAACAAAACAAACCTCAACAAGCACAAAAAGATTGAAATAATGCCATGCGTTCTATCAGAGCACAATGCAATAAAGCTCAAAATCATCTCCAGAGAAGTCCTAGTCACCACATGAGCACATAGAGATTAAACAATACACTCCTAAACGATGAATGGGTCAAAGGAGAAATTAAGAAAGAAATAAAAGTATTCTTGGAATTAAATGAAAAGGACAATACAATACAACAGAACCTCTGGGACATGTTGAAAGCAGTCTTTAGAGGGAAGTTTATAGTTCTAAGTACCTACATTAAAAAATAAAAAAGAACACAAATAAATGACTTAACATTGCAACTCAAGACACTTGAAAAGCAACAACAAATGAAACCCAAACTCAGCAGACAAGAAGAAATAACAAAAATCAGGGCAGAAATTAATGAAATAGAAACAAAGAAAACAAAACAAAGAGTCAAAGAATCTAAAAGCTTGAAAAGATAAAGAATGTTCACAGACTGCTAGCCCAGTTAACCAAAAAAAGACAGAGCACCTCCAAATCAACAAAATCAGAGATGAAAGGGGAAGCATCACAATAGACACCAAAATGATCCAGAACATTATAAGGGAATACTTTAAAAACCTATATGCTACTAAATTTGAAAACCCAAAATAAACAGATTGGTATCTAGAGCATTGGAATTATATGTGTGAACCACCAAAACTAAATCAAGAAGAGATTAACAGCTTAAACAGACCCATAACACATGAGGAAATTGAAAAAGTTATACAAAACTTCCCAAATATAAAAAGCTCAGGACCAGATGGATTTACAGCAGAATTCTATCAGACATTTAAAGAAGATCTTCATTTAATATTACTTGATTTTTCAAAAATATAGAAATGGAGGGAGAACTTTCAAATTCCTTCTATAAAGCCAGCATCACTTGAATACCAAAGCCAGGTAAAGATACAACCAAAAAAGAAAACTATAGACCCATATCCATAATGAACATAGATGCAAAGATTCCCAACAAAATACTTGCAAATCGCATACAGACACACATCAAAAAGATCATCCACCAGGATTAAGCCGACTTTATTCCAGAGATGCAGGAATGGTTCAATATATGTAAGTCGATAAACATCATAAATCACATAAATGGACTCAACAACAAGAATCACATGGTCATCTCAATAGATGCAAAGAAGGCCTTTGACGAAATTCAACATGCATTTATGTTCAATGTTTTAGAGGGAATTGGACTAGAGGGAACATACTTCAACATAATTAAAGTCATATACAAAAAACCCACAGCCAACATCATTCTAAACGGGGAAGAACTGGAAGCATTTCCATTGAAATCAGGAACCAGACAAGGCTGTCCACTATCTCCAGTCCTTTTTAACACAGTGTTAGAAAGTCTTGCAACAGCAGTAAGACAAGAGAAGGAAATTAGAAGAGTAATAATTGGAAAAGATCAAATTATCCCTTTTGCAGATGATGTGATATTATATCTGAGATGCCAAAAATTCCACCAGAAAACTCTGAGAAACTAACACGTTCAGTAAAGTAGCAGGTACAAAATTAATCTACAAAATGCTGTAACCTTTCTATATACCAATAACAAACAGAGAAGGAGTACATGGAAACACTCCCCTTCACAATAAATACCTGAAAAAAAATCTTGGAATAAACCTAACCAAAGACATTAAAGATCTCTATAATGAAAATTTTAAATCTTTACAGAAAGAGATTGAGGAAGACATCAGAAGATGGAAGGACCTCCCATGCTCATGGATTGGAAGGATTAATAGTGTGAAAATGACCATCCTACCAAAAGCCATTTATAGATTCAATGCAATGCCAATCAAAATTCCCATGATAGTCTTCAGAGAGCTGGGAAAACATCCTAGGATTCCTATGGACGCACAAAAGACATCAGATGGCCAAAGCAACCTTGAGCACTAAGAGCAATGGTGGGGGGATTACTATGCCATATTTTAAACTGCATTACAGAGCTATAGTCATAAAAACAACATGGTACTGGCACAAAAATAGACCTGTAGATCAATGGAACAAAATTGAAGACCCAAATATGAGTACATCCACTTTAAGCCACATAATATTTGACAAAGGGGGCAAGAACATTCACTGGAGGAAAGACAGCATTTTCAGGAAATGGTGCTGGCAAAACTGGATCTCTACCTGTAGAAAAATATATTTTCATTCATTTAGTTTAATCCCTATCTTTCATCTTGCCCAAAAGTCATCTCCAAATACATCAAAGACCTCAGTGTGAAGTCTGAAACTCTGAAACTATAGGAAGAAAGCATTTGCAATTTCTTATAAGATATAGGTGTAAGAAAGGATTTTGTAAACTGCATATCAATTGCTCAGGAAACAAGGTTAAGAATCAACAAGTTAACTAAATTAAAAAGCTTCTGTACATCAAAAGAAGCAACCAAGGAAATGAAGAGAAAACCCAGAGTACAAGAGAAAATATTCACCAGTGACACATCTGACAGAGGTTTAACATCCAGAATATATAATGAATTCAAAAACAAAGAATCAAGAAAGGAAGTAACGTGATTAAAAGATGGGCTAAGAGCTCAACAGAGTTCTCAAAAGAAGGAATAAAGATGACTGAGGCATCTTAAAGGTGTTCAACAATGCTAGTAATTAGGGAAATGCAAATTCAAACAACTTAAAGACTTCATCTTACTGCAGTCAGATTGGCTAAGATCAAGAGAACAAATGATACCAAATGTTGGAGAGGATGTGCGGAAAGAGGAACGCTCATCCAATGCTGGGACTGCAAACTTGTTCAACCCCTATGGAAAGCAGCATGGAGAACTCCTAAAAAACTACACATGAACCTACCATTTGACCCAGTTATACCACTCCTTGGCATATACCCAAAGAACTCGTCCTATTGCAGAGACACTTGTACATCATGTTTCTTGCTGCTCTTTTCACAATAGCTAAGAGATGGAAGCAACCTAAGTGTCCCTCAATTGATGAGTGGATAATGAAAATGTGGTTCATATATACGATGGAGTTTTACTCAGCAGTAAAGAAAGATGAAATCATGGAATTTTCAGGTAAATGGATGGAACTAGAAACTGTTATACTAAGTGAAGTAACACATACTCAGGAAATAACATACAAAAAAAAAAAAAAACAACGTATGTTCTCCCTCATATGTGGATCCTAGCACCAAGACATCCTAACATCCAGAACTGTCATGTGTTGTTATTCACCTTTCACATGTCATTATTCACCTTTCACAGATATTTTTAGTTCTGTACCCATCACCATTTCCTTTGACATTCAGTAAAGTTTTTTTATTGTTAGAACATCTGGATGACCTGAAGTAGAAACCCTGTGCCATTTTAGGCCTTTTAAAATTTTAGTTTATTTATTTTTATTTATTTGTGTGTGTCTGAGAGACACAGAGAAGAGTGAGAGAGAGAGAGGGAAAGGGTGAAGGAGGGAGACAGAGACAGAG
>NW_008353484.1:397011-436085 GCF_000622305.1 Nannospalax galili | reverse complement strand
AGAGAGAGAGAGAGAGAGAGAGAGAGAGAGAGAGAGAGAGAGAATCATTCAGATGCTGTGATGGTCAGAAAATGCTGTTGGTTCCTCTGAAGCTGAGTTTCAGGGAGCTGTGTCCACTAGAAAGAAAACACCACTAGCTATATCTCCAGACCCTACTTTTTTTTTTTTTAAACATAGGAAACCTCGAAATTCCAGGAATCAAAGGAACACATTCTTTCCGGGCATAAGAAACAAAACATATCCAAATATGAGCAAATATTCTTAAATACTAAAATTGGGAAAGACCATATGTTTTTTTTTCAACTCTTGCCTGCTTCTGTGCATGACTAAACTGTTCCCCTATTGGATCCACTTAGGACAAGCCCTCTGTAAAAATTTTAACCTATACAATTCTAAGAAAAGAGAACCCTCACATCTATATGGGCACCGAAGTGCCTGTAACTAAGGAAAGCACTGTGGTGAGAGAGGCAAAGAATCACTTTTAAAAAGCTGCTTGGGAACATCTACGACAGAATCATTTGATACTGTTTTCATTAAGAACTAAAACATGACGATCTTTTTAATTGATGTTCATGCCATCAGCAAAGACAAACCGTGCATTCAACAATTGTAAAGAAATAAAGAAATTGTCAGTCCATGTTTCACAGTAAACACGGAGGCTTCATTCAGCAGCATTTTGTACTGTTCCTGGCCTTATAAAAGAAATAAAAAAAAAAAAAACAAGACTTGCCATAACATACAGACTTTATATTTAGACATTGATCCAAAATTCAGTACAGTGTTCACTTCCAAAGAACTCGTCAGGTGTGATGTGGTAACACATATGCCTTTAATGCCAGCACTTGGGAAGCTGAGGCAGGCAGATTATCTCTAGGATAAAGGTCAGCTTGGTCTACATAGTGAGTTCCCAGGCCATCTGGGTCTACAGGGAGACCCTGTGTCAAAAAACGTTCACTACATTTTAATACTAATGGATACAGGAATATAAGTAACAAAACTGTTATTTCTTTTGACAGCAATAGTATGCTGGACTTTGGGAATTTTAGAAAAGTACATGACAAGCTGTAAGTTGATACATGAGATGTATCCATGCTTTAACTATTCAATGATATAATTGCTAAGCATATTTTCAAAACATAAACTCAAAATTCTAACAGCAGCACCAGATTAGTACTGAGCATACAAAAATATAAACAAAATCTGCAGAGAAAATGCATATACTCAACATCTCTATTTATGGAAAAATAGGAAATGAAGAATAGAAATGACTTCACCACCCAGATGATTACTATGGAATTAGCATAATACCCAAGCTTCAGGAATATTAAATGACAGGTTTTTTACTATGTCTAAGATGGGTAGAGCTACATAGCCGTACTGAATAGCTATTACATTTCCCTCTATAATATTAAAATGGGGTAGGTGATATTACTTTTTAAAATTTGTTTGTATATTTGTTTGTTTTGAGACAGGGTCTCACATGCTTTCCTAGAAGTCATTATTTAGACCATTCCTGTCTGGCCTCAATCTCACAGTGATCCCCTGCCTCTGCCTCCCCAGAGCTGGGATTAAAGGCTGGTGATAATATTAGTTTTAAATAACACAAAAAAAGAAGTCTTCTCAGAAATCGTTAATAATTCCTGTGTGCTTTCCTATATACTCAGTTGATGATAGCCAAGAAGACTCTAGCCCTTTTAATTCTCCCTCCAATATATTATTTTGGATATTATAACAAGGAACAAAGAAAATCAAGATTCTGGCTTCATTGTTGTTTCAGAGAATTATTTAAAAAGAACTTTCTCTTCATGGAGAGAAAGAATAAGTGATCTCAGGTTAGCATAAGTAAATGCCATATTGAAAATGTCATTGATGAAAATAAAACAAATAAGCAAATACAAACAAACTAAATCCATTCCCAATGGCTGACTAATTTTGAAACAGATGGTCTCATTAGTGACTGAAAGAACAAGAGAAAAACAAGTGCCAAAAGGGAAATAAAATGCTTTACCTCTGAGCTGAAAAAAAGATTTTGTATTGCAAAACGGCCAACTATTTCTTTGAAGTCTCTGGCTAGTCACTTTAAAGAAATCTGGTCAATCTAAACCTGCAAATGAACATTCCTATTGATGGTTCTAATATTTTGTAGAGTTGAGAAGAACCTGCAACAGTGTATGATCTCTTTTGACATCTAATTTCTAAAGACTTTTCTTTATTGAGGCCAAGAGTGACATTTTTCAAGATTATTTGGGATATAGGCATAATCTTTTAGTTCTTAGTATGATCGATATAATCTAAATCTTATGAAATGTTCCTACAGTCTTCCTAGGTAAACATTGTAGTTTTAATATTAACACAGGCCACAAACAGGATAAATCAATGTTCATTATACCATGGACACCAACCACAATAGACTGAATCACAAGTCAGTGAATTTGACTGCCCAATTAGATATTAAATATAGTTATGATAGAGACACAAATATCAGAGAACACTGCTTTCAAAGGAGTCAAATAATGCTAGTATTGTATGATATGATGGATACATCAGAACTTTTCTATGGAAAGGAAGAAAACAGAAGTGTCACAATTATAACATTTTACACATATGTCTCTGAAAGGCACATGAAAAATTTGCTTGTTTCAGACTAATATAAATCTTTGAGGAAATTATGAGATAAAGAATATTGCTAATAGCATGTTTGCTTATGCAAGTAACCATCCTCCCTGTCCTATCATAGTCCCAGAGTGTTCAAGAGCAATGATGTAATTGGGAAAACAGCTTGTATTTACATGCTAGCATATTGTTTTCACTGGTCATATGAATGACTAAGGGACTTAAGAGATAAGGAACACAATATAAAGGCTTTGATTAAATTACTGCCAACTTTTCTATTCAGTATAATAAGCTTTTAGATTGTTTTGATGAGTGGATGAATGGGTGGATGAATGAACATGTAACTAAGCATTGGTTATTAAATGTTGGTTTCTTCAGACAATCATCAGAGTCCAATTTATACGAGAGCTGGCATAAATAATGTAAAATTATAATGAAGGGCTTGGAATACTTAGTTCTGATGTGGGCATGAGGAGATGGCTAAGTGGATAAGGCACTTGTCACATAGGAATGATGACTAAAGTTTGCATCCCCAGAAAACATGTAAAAGCTAGGCAGATGTGGTGACTTCCTATAACCTCAGCACAAGAAGGGCAAAGACAAGAGATCCCTGGAGCAAGCTGGCTAGCTCAATAGCCGGAATTGTCCAGCTTCATATTCAACAAAAAAACCCTGTTGTAATAAGGAAAATGATGGGAAATCAAAAGTAACATCAACCTCAACTTTGAGCCTCTACACGAACACACACACACACGTGTACCCCCACAAAACACACATGTGCACACACACATGCAAACACATATTTACACACTCATAAACACATACTTGAACCAACCCATATACATACAATAAATAAAATAAAATGAAACAGCCTGGAGTGGTGGCACACTTGTGAACGCAGCCCTGGAGAGGTGAGGAAAGGCTGCTTTGGGACTTGCTGGCCAGCCAGGTTGGCCTATTTATTTGCTTCAAGCAGGTGACAGACCCTGTCTCTAAAAGGAAGGTGGATGGTAAATAAGAAATGACAGCAAAGGTTGACCTCTGCCCTTCATATAAATATATACATGCATCCACCCACGAACATGCACATACATATAAATGCACATAAAATGCTAAAATGAAGAAGAATTCAGTCTTTACCTAAAAGGAATATGTATAAAGTATTTGAGAACTGAGAGATGATAAGATAATATTAAAATGACCAATTTGATAAAAAACGGATACAGCTAGTGACATTAAAGCAGTTTGAGAAAACTTGTTTAACAAGTTAGAAATGGTCTTTCCAGGGTTGCAACTGATTTTGCTCCAAAGATAAAATTCTGAACAGAATTTTGATTATTTTATGATTATTTTTCTTCATTGTTTTTCATTTTTTCTGTGTAGTTTTTATTTAGAAACGAGTTGTGTTTTTGTTCTTCCTAAATTCTAAGAACACATGATTGCTTAGAAAACAGAAATATAGTAGTAGATCAGTGTTTGAAAAAAATGTGTCAGGTTAACAGCACAACTCACAGCTGCTCAGTTTGTCAAACACTGAGCGAATTAAATTCTATCTCCAGATTACAGAGAGATACGATACTCCACACTTTTTGTTCTCTTCATATACAAGACTTAAAATAGCCTCTTTTTCAGGTCAAAACTATTTTAATGGAAGTTTTCTGTTGCTTTCCATGCACGTATCACAGTTACAGAAGGTTCTCACATAATCAAAGCTGGATATTTCTAGAAAGATCAAAAGAGCCGGTGAAGTGGAGAGCAGGTGTGCCAGCCTTCTTAGAGGATCTGAGAATACAATTAACCACCAAATGAGTCTTTGTGAAGCCAGGCTTCCTGAGCAGATGAGCACAACAAAAGCCACAGAGAACTGAGTTGGCGGAAGGCTGCCTTGAAAGCAGTGTGCAGGTGGGCATCTGCCCCTGCTCTTGAACTTTCAGAAGAGAGAGACATTCAAAAGACACAGCAGAGTCAAAACAATTATGCTAATAAGGGAAACTCTAGGAGGAGATGAAAGATCAGAAGGCTTTAAAAGATTCTTGTAACAGTAAAGATTCTTTTTCCTCCTCCCAATAACATCCTGCTTGGGGGGAAAAAAAAGATAGATATCAACGAAAGTGACCCAGGCAAAGCTGGAGACCACCATGGCTTAACCACTTGGCATTCATAAGGGAGCTCCAAAACTTCCTTCAGTAGCAGACACCTAATCATGAAAAGTATGCTAGCTTTGTCAATAACTAGCAGTATGAACAAAAAATAGGTGTTATCTCCTCTCTGAGCCTCTCCTCTTTTATTTGTAAAATGCCAATAATAATAATAGTAAGAAGAATAGTCAAAATAATTTTTAAAACCCTTCCCCATCAGAGCTATTATGAGACTCTATGATGAGATGTTAATCACGTAGATCACAGAAAGGATTTATTATGTGTCATTGGCAATTACTGCACCATAGTAATAATTTTTCTTGAGTTATATATTGCCACACTATTTTAATACATCTAATACACACAAGAGATATAAAGGTGCCACATCTCTTGAGGAAGTTATATATTGCAAGGAACCTCAAGAAATTAACAAAGAAGTAACAGGAAATTCAGTTTTATGAGGTTAAATTGCTAGTGGAAATAAAAACTAAAGAAACATTAAAGAATAAATATTAATCATCAAGAAAATATCTTGTAACACCAGGAAATAAACATAAATGAGCAATCTGTAGTGTGTGACACAGCAGATTAGACCAAGATTTCTCAAGTCTACTTGGCTGGAGCTTGGTAAATATCCACAAGCTGAATATTTCTGGGAATACTATTCTTAGAAATAGTTTTCTTATCTATAAGGGACATATAAAATAATTATTTTCATATTAAATGTGATATATTGTGTAGTATATTTATTACAATGTTAACTATTGTTATAACTTTACCATTCTATTAGCTTAATATTATTATCATCATCATTATTTATAAAGGAAGTTTGTTTGCTTAGCCAGGAGGGAGTTAAATAGAAACAACATTGCTAATGTAAGTTTGTCACTTGTTCTTTTGGTAGCATATTCATTAATACTAGTCTGTGTTTCCACAAACTCAGAAGTGTGAGATAAAATGTGTCTATGTACTTATTTTATATAGCTGTGATCACAATACTTAATGGGAACAATATATAAAACAAACATATTTATTTTAGTTTGTGGTTTTCAAAGACTTCAGCTCATCATGGCTACTCAGTTTGACACAACATTTCAGTTCATGTTGGCAGAAGACTATAGTACAGGCCACACAGATCATGGCAGAGAAGAAAAGAACTAGGGGTCCAGTAAACCTTCAATGTTTTACTACCCAAAGCTTTTTATAGCTGGGGAACATCTATTTAGAATTCTACCTCTTCCCTAGCTCATCACACCAGTTTCAGAACAAGTGGTAAAAGGATGATCTTATAGGAGAATATTTGTGTGTCTATCCTTGGGGAGATGTGAAGAAAGGTCTATTCATCGCAGACATAACAGTCAGGAGAGATTAAAGAAATGATTCCACCCAAGTTGGAAATTACCGAAACAGTTATTCTATTAGGGTTATTTGTAAAACATAGGTTCAGAGGTTACTTATCGGACCATGGATGACAGAGCAGCTGTACCTTCGTATGAGTGACAACTCATAAAAGCTACATCCCCAAAGTTCTCTGAACACTGTGAGGGCATTTCAAAGTCTCCTTTGCCCTGAAATTGTCACTGCTTATATCTGCCTTAGGATTCTTCTACGTTTTATGAATTTCTTGAGCCTGATAAGTTTAGTTCACTTCCTGTGCCTTACAAATTTAATTTACTTCATGCATCTTCTGAGCATCCATTTTTCATTCAGGAGGGAATTCTCAATTCAGAGGAAATCCTTTTAAAACAATCTACCTCTTTGAGCTTTTACATTTTTTTCCTGCCACCTCTTGTCCAAGGTCCCTGAGCCTTAGAGAGAGTGAAATAGATTCCGGATTTATGGCTGAGTTTTGGGATGCTATAGTGTAGCAACAGTCATTTATTTTTAGGAGATCACCAGCTATGAGTCTTGGCAGTCATACAGCTTATCACAAAAAAGGGAAACATGTCCATGACTACTCAAGTCTAATTGCAGGAGTAGACTATGGGCATAAGTACAAACACACAGACCATAATTTAACAAGCCCATCATATCCAGTTAACAAAATAGCAATTACTTCCCCACTGGGGCCTCTGACCTCCACAGCTATGGATTTTTGCCCTGGTTTGCAGTACGACATGTGAGTTCCTCCCCATGGAATAGACCTTAAATTTAATCAGAAAATGTTGGCCACCCCCATAACCATCATTCCACTATTACACCTATAGACACAGCTTACCTGGTGAGTTAGTACTGTGGCATACAGTATATAACTCAGCTGGACTGTTGGTGACAGTTCTCCCTCAGCAGCTTCCAGAGCACCTTCAGGTGCTGTTAAAAACAGCAGTCAGGAAACTATTTTCCATCTCAATTGCAATTTCATTTCTTCACATTCTGCAACTATAGCATGTGGTGTATTCAGAAATAATTGTCTTACCACCAAATTTTGGAATGAAGTCAAGAGCAGTTGTAATAGGCTTTAAGTTTGTGGTCTCTCTGGAACATTTTTGGATACAACTCTTAGGGGGTAGCATCGCTTGGCACTGGGATTTTGACTCAAGCAACTTACGTCCATTTGGAGTGAATTTCTTCTACTCACACATAGTGCCACTGTCCAAAATCTTCAACTGCTGGTTTCATTGGTTTTTCCATATGCTTTTACAGAAAGATGAGACGTACAGTGTTAGCATTATATATAGAGGTATTTTTACAAAACTTTTACAGGTTCTCTGAAGGCCCACTCCCATCTACTCAAAACAAATGCCAGTTGATTCTGGGTGGGTAAAGAGATACTAAAGGAAGCATTAACAAAGTCCAGTATAGCACAATAGGATCACATTACTGGTTTCCAATATTTTGCCAACAGAACCACATTGACCGTAGTAGCCGGAAGAAGAGGCACAGGTGATACTATCAGAACCCTCAGCACTGGATAATGACAATCATTATTCATGAGTCTTCCTGGAGATTTCCTGCTGCCCGGTGCTGTTTCACTCCAACACCCTCAGTGGATACTGTGAAATGGCTTGCTCATCTTACCTTGACTCGGGTCCAAAGGGTGGTGGGGCATGAAGGCACCTTCAACTACAGCGTTTATTCTTAAAGCTGGCTCTCTGGTTATTATGTGTTCTAGGCCTGCACTGTGCCCAGTGCCTTTCTATTAGTCAAAGATGCCTTCTGCATGGGCATCAGGTGTGGGGAACATGTCTCACTCCCATTATTGTCCCTTCTAGGAGAGAAATACATATTGTATATTCTGTGATGATAACTATACCAGAAAATTCTTATTTTTTTCAATTGCACTTTTTTATCATTAATGTCTTATAAGAACTGTAGCTCAGTCTTTAAAGTCTTCTAGAAATTCAACACCTTTTCAGATTCTGTTAACTTTCTCCCTAGGAACGCTGGCTCAATACAAATCTCGCCATGCTTTACTTCAAGGCACCCAGGAAACCCGTTTGCTTTTCCCTTCTTTCATCCTGTCTTAATCATGTTAGCATACGGGAACCAAATTTTGATTCTAGTCTAATTATTTAGATCTCCCAAAGCCTCTCCTACCTCATAAAATAATATCTCAATATGGTCCACCAGATAACTGCTAAAGTTCCACACTAGTTTGACATTCTATCGATCCAGGTGAACCTGGTAACGGAAACCTTCCCTCTCATTTTGTTTTCCCGGTGGGCCCTGCCCTTCCTCTGTTGTTTTCAGGTTCCTCATATTTATGGAGACCTCAGTAGGTGATAGCAAAGTGTTCCTAAGGATACAGTCTACCAGTAACTGATTTCTCTTGTCTCAGATTATGGAAACTTTGTCTCACGGATGGATGAGTGGTTAATCTTTGTTTCAAAAACTGATCCAAATTCAGTCAGTTTAGAGGAAGAGCATCTCCTGATTCTCATGGTTTCTTATATTTTTTCAATTTTCATGCTGCATCATTAACTTTCCCCTTCCTCTATATTAACAGTGGCATCTGAGGAGCATCTTCTATCCCTCCTGTATCACCCCTCCTTTTATATAGTTTGATTAATTTTTCCAGTTGGTTCTATGTTGTTGGATCCAAGGAATGGTTCATGAGGGCAGACCTAATTTTCATTCTCTTTCCCATGCATCATGCCATCTGTAACCAAGGAAATGCCAATATGTCCATCTCACACCCTCTTTATTTAATTTTTTCAGACAAATCAGAAAGCAATGTGGAGGGTAGCATATGAAATTATCTGCCCTCTTGTAACTCCTCTCTTAGATGGGCAAGTTCTTTTTACGAAGACATCTCAGCCACAGATACAAGTCTCTCTTCACAGCAAAGGGTACAGTTGTCACAGGTTACTTACAATCCCATTCTATATATGCTACTCTTAGAAACAATATATTCTCAAGTACAACTGCCATTAGGGAGGCATCCCTATACTCATGAAGAAGAACCCATTCATCAAGCACACATGCCACCCAATACAAAAGAGAAGGGAATGGATTTATTGGGTCTCCACATAAGGATGCTCCATTATCAAATGGTTTGTCTTTGGTTTCTTGTCCTGTCACCCAGCACAAGAAACATGCAGCCTCCAAGACAGCAAGGGAACTAATATCCCCAAGCATATAAAGAAAGGTTGCCATATTGAATTTGTCCCCATGGATGCTGGTCCTTGCATGGATCAGCCTCACTTGCCATGTCTCTTCACTCATGTAACTTTCTCTCCAACACATTTGTTTTTCTTGGTCATTTCAGATACCGCTCTGATGATGAATTTTCCCAAGGAGTTGTGAACAAATCAGAGATGAGTAGTTCAAAGAAATGATTACCCCAGGTCCAGCTTGGCCAACCAGTGATTTTGTGGGTTGTTTAAAAGACCATAAGTGGTAAGATAAATTAATAGAGAATCGGGGACAAAAAGGTAGATGTAGCAACATAAACTACACACTGATATGGGCTAAAGTCTCTCTCTTTCAGAGCCTGCATCTCTAGAGCTCCCTGAATAAATTTCAGACAGCTCAGTCAGTCAGTGAGTTGCCTCTCCTATGCAATAGTTACTGCTTGTAACTCTGTGGAAGGGGCTTTGTAAATCTAGTAAATTTGAGGAGCTTCTTGTGCATTACATGTTTAGTTTATGCCCAACAGGCTGTACATGTGAGTTTTCCTGAATCCTATGATTTTCCCTTCTCCATGCAGGAGAGAAGCTCAATTCAAAGGAAATAATTACACAAGAGGAGAATTTGGGATTCAAACAATCAACAATCCACTTCTAGCACCAAAGACTCATGATTAAAATCCATGTAGTGCAGTTTGAAGAACCCCTAAAGTTTCAACAATTCAGTCCCTGTTCTGTTTCCAAAGATCAAATTCTTTTCTACAATTCAAACAAGACTCTTTTTAACATCTTTTTATTTGTATTTTTGTGTGGATGAATGTTTTGCCTGCATGTATGTAAGTCCACCACATGTCTGCAGTGCCCATGGTGGCCAGATGAGAGTACTGGACTATCTGGAACTGGAGTTAAGGAAGGTATTAGTCACTACGTGGGTCCTGGAAACCAGACCCAGGTCCTCGATAAGAACATCCAGTATTCTTAACTATTGAACCATCTCTTCAATTTCCAAGGCAAACACTTAATTATGAGCTCTTGTAAAACAGAAAAAGAAAGTTATATACTTTTACTGTAAAATAACATAGTACAAGTCTATTCATCCCAAAATAGGGGAGTAGTAATGCAGTTATAAAAGGAAAACACTGAAACCCTATGTGGCAAATGTTAAATCCTGTAGCTCCATGTCCAATATCTGAGGAGCATTGTGTTCAGTGGGATTGGTTATCCCTGATCTTATGTCTTTCTCATTTGTAGCCCTTAAAGCTACTTTGCAGAGTTCCTTGGCAAAGGTCACATGTTCAGGATATTTCCAGCATACTGGTGTATCCAAAGTAAGCCTGTAGGAGAGGTTTCAATAATATATACCTCTAGTATTGTGAACATTTGAGAATCTGATATGTTGGTCGGGTCTCTTGGAGCCTCTAATATGCACTGATTCTGGAATCAGAATAAGTTAACTCATGAGTTTTCTGTTCAGGAACAAAGATGAAAAAAATGGACTTTCATGCATTTTGATCTTTAAGTAACATAACAAGGAACTTTAAAATTCTGAAAAGAGTTTGATCATGTGACACAAGAGAAAGGAGAAAGAAACGCATAAGTTTATTATTGATAAGTTGATTATTTTCTTTATAATTATCCTTAAACCACTTTTTCATCTTTAAAGGTTTATAGTATTTTAGGGAAGTATTATATTTGTTTTGTCTTTATATGGATGCTTCAGACTTAAAAGAAAACCTGACAATGTGAAAATTATACCTAGTGTCTGTAAGTTTATTGCTATTTTTTATATTAAGGAAGGTAAATATGAATTTATGAATCATGATTATTCTATCTTCTGTCTTGGATTTTCTGACTTACATTTCATAGTCAGATTTTCTGTGTTTAAAACTTTTCTTGGTTTTACATCCAGAATATATAAAGAACACAAAAAAAAAAAACTAAGCAAGAAAGGAAATGACCCAATTAAAAGATTTGCTAAAGATCTAAACAGAGAGTTTTCAAAAGAAGAAATAAAGATGGCTAAGAATCATCATAAAGGCTGGGTGTGGTGGTACACACCATGAATCCCAGCACTCAGGAGGCAGAGGCAGGCAGGCAGATCTCTGTGAGTTCGAGGCCAGCCTGGTCTCCATAGGGAATCCAGGCCAGCTAGGGCCACAGGGAGACCCTGTCTTAAAAAAAGACCAAAAAAGAAAACGTGTTCAACATCATTAGTAATTAGAGAAATGCAAATTAAAACCACTTTAAGGTTTCAACTTACCCTAGACAGAATGGCTAGGATCAAGAGCACAAATGATACCAGATGGTGGCGAGGATATGGAGTAGGGGGATTCACTGCTGGTGGGCTTGCAAACTCCTGAAACCCCTAGGGAAAACAGTGTGGAGGACTCTTAAAAACTAAAAATGAATCAACCCATATGACTCAATTATATGACCCCTTGGCATATACCCTAATGACTCATCCTATTTTAGAGAGACTTGTACAACAATGCTTGTTGCTGCTCTTCTCAATTGCTAAGATATGGAAGTAACCTAAGTGCCCCTCCACTGATGAGTGGTTAATGAAATGTGGTACATTTATACAATGGAGTTCTGTTCAGTAGTAAAGAAAGATGAAATAATGAAAATTTCAGGTAAATGGATGGATGTAGAAACTGTTAAACTAAGTGAAGTAACACAGACTCAGAAAAACAAAAGACGTACATTTTCCCTCATATGTGGATCCTAGCACCAAATCCTTCTAAGTGAATGTATATCCTGATGCAACTGCAAGGACCAGGAGTATGAAAGGAAAACAGGGAGGTAAATGTAAAATAGGAACCCAATGAAGATTAGTAGGATAAAGGTGCTATTAAGGGAGAAATATGTAAAAAGTTGGTAGTTAAAGGGGAGGGGGGGGAGGACTTTACAAAGAACTATGGGAATAAAGGGGGACAATTCTCCAGATACACAGTAAAAAATAAAAAGCCTTAAGCAACCCTACGAGGAAGGAGGAAAGCCCCTCCAGAAGCAATATGGCTTTCAAATGAAAATCCTACTGCCAGAGGTGGGTTTCCCCCTGTGAGCTGTTGACTTGAAGGATTGCAGAGGTCCCAAAAACAATAAAGGCCATTGCCAGTAGTGTTGGTTATACACTGAAGTGGGTGGAAAAATCCCTATTGCTGAAGATACTGCATGATGTGAGCATGGGAGAGGGAGAAATCAAGCTTGGACTAAGCTGGAAACTCCCTGCTGCTGGATGGGTGGATTTCATGGTGCCAAAAGGCAACATGCAGATGACTGAGGGGGAATAGTCCCCTATGTCCACTATAATTCTCCTCAATAATGGACCCTGTTTGCTGCCTACCAACATACCACACAAAATGTTCCTGCTGGCACAGTAGTGGAACATCTAGTGTATGTACAACCAGCAAATTTTCAATTGGATATGAACTCTGCTCCTAGGGGTGGAACACACTTCTGGTACTGTAGACCCAGCCAACCCCCCTGTGGCAGGGGAGCATATAGGCCCCAGTTGAAAGTCAGAGCAATTGCTTTGTTAGGTGGCTATGATGCACCCGCTAAAGTACTGACCAAACATTTTAGTTTACACCCATAGGTTAAGTTATTATAATAGTCTCTGTTTAGATGGTTTTGCTTCTTGCTTTGTGTTTTTATACTAGATGGAATCCCACTGAAACTGGCCAATAGCCCATGGAAAATAGATGATGCAGAGATCCGAAAGTTCAGTGCCTTTCCTCAATTGGAAGAAGATCATCTCACACTTAAACCACCCCTCCAAGGCTCAAGGCTCAGGGACTTTTGCAGAAGAGGTTGACAGAAAGAATGTAAGAGCCAGAGGAAGGGGTGGAGTGTTAACTGGACATGTCCTCCAACCACTATGCTGGTAAGGTATAGTCACACCTCATTTCCATGCTCATCAAGTAGTCAAGGTGGAAAGTCAGTCTCCCCTCCCATCCAATCAATTGAACTTAGCTGCATGTGGGTGGAGGGGCAAAGTATATATGAGCTGAGAACACCAAGAGGCACATCTCTCAGCACTTTATGTGGCCGTTAAGAGGTCACAGGATCTGTATTTGACTATGGATTTTAGGGCGCAGCCACAAATGTGGGGCACCCAATCTTCTGTAAATAAACCTCTACCATATGCACTTTTAAAATATTAATAAATAAAATATATATTTTGATTAATATCTCGATCATTTGCTTCCAGGATAAATATGGGCAAGCCATTTAATTCCTCTCTGACTTAATTTTTTATAAACCAAAAAGGTTACTAACGGGACCCGCTTCAGAAATATTTAGTGTGTATTAAATGGGCTAGCCCCTATGAAAGCATTACAATACTGTTTGGTACATGGTAAGCTACATGTGATGTTTCTTTCATTTTCTGTTTTTATATTTTTTATTGAGTTGTTGTAATTTCATACCACAATTTTTAATCAAATTTAGACCACCTCTTCAATCCATATCTCCCTCCCCCACCAGACCTCATGTATCCTGCCATACACATTAAATCCTATCTAGTCAATCATTGGTAACTAGATGTCCTTCAGTATAAATTCACCCACCAGAGATTAGTTAGTCCATCCAGAGATCATACTTAAAGCATATTCCCTCATCCAGCATCAGTCTCCAATAGTTCTCAGTCTAGGGCTGGCTTGCCACCCATTTCTCTCCTCCCCTCTCGGCCCTTGTTTAATTGAGCTGGCAAGGGCCCTGTGCTTGATGCCACCATTGCCACAAGTTCACATGTGCAGGCTTCCAGTAGTCTGAAAGCCATTCAATTTTTTGGATAGGTCATTTAAAATATCTTATTTCAGTTTTCTCATCACAAAAGCACAATAAATATGTGTTCTGATTTATTACCTTAGATATAAATAATCTGAAAAGATGTAAATTACATTTATCAAACATAATAAATATAAATAAACACTATTAATTTGCATGAAGTATGTTAACATTTTTGTTTAGAGTGACAATTAATTAGAGATTGTTAATTGAGAAAACTTTAATTTTGGATCTTACATATAAAAATGAAAATTAAAATGTTTGAAATTATGTTACTAGAATTACAGTTCATACATAGTAAATGTAATTTTCAAGCTTCCCTAGTGATATTAAGAATCCATCCCTTGCCATGGACTCATGAGACACATGTATTTTGTGACTTTTCCTACCAATATGGTAACAAACAAATGTCTACTCACCAGAGATAGGGTACTGATGAAAGACAAATATTTCACCAAAATCCAACTTGGGAAACTAACTAGTTTATTAAAGTTCTATAAAGTATGGTAAGAGAGTACTTCCAGGAGCATGTGTTACTTGAATATAGTTTCATTATCTAAAGGTCCACCCCAGCACTTGTGATGATTCAGGACAATTGAATCCCTAGACCTCCCTTCACTACAGGTCTGGAATCCTCTCTTACAACCAGCAATTGTTTATTGCTTCTATAAAACTTGGAAGGTCCTGTGTGAATCATTTTGGTTTCAGCTTTCCAAACCTTATGAACTTTGTTTACTTCCTGAGTCTCATGAGCATTCCTTCTCTTGCCTTAGGACAATATTGCTATCTGATCTGCCTTCAGTCTATCTGAGGATGAAATGCACAGAAAAGAGCCAGATAAATTGATCTTCAAATACATAACTTAGTAACAGGTTATTTTATTGTCAGTAAGCTCATGTGTTTATTTTCATGCAGTATTTTTGTAATGATAATTAACGTGTCTACATTATTGACAACAAGCATTACTTTAAACTGCCAACAGATCTGAACCACTTTCACATTTTGCTTAATAAAGACACTTTCCTATCAGGATTCAATATTTCATATCAGTTTCCTAGTGTGATTTTTCCTTCTGTAAATTATAAAGGAAGTCAAATTTTCAGTTTTTAAATGTACTTGCTGCTCCAGATGTGACTTCTGAGGTTAGTTTCAAAATGTATGAATTTAAATGGATTTCTTCTCAAATTTTATTTCTTTGTATACCAGAATTGTAATATGAGACCTTAACTATACAAATACAGATTGTCACACAATTTTGAGATCCTGTATTTTTTCTTATAAAAATAAGCTTATGTAAGAATTTTTTTCCTGGGGATACTAAGCAATGCTTGTTCTCTTTTAAGATTCTCATGTCAAACCAATATTTGATTAAAGTTTTACTGGGGAACCAAAGAATTTACTGAGCTTACTTACCTAGATAACTGAGAGGTTGCTGAGGTGTATGTATGACCTGAGGGTATACACAGTGGAAAGCCTTTACCCAGCATGGGTCAAGCCTTCTCTTCCTAGCCTTCCCCAGATTGTATACTTTATCCCTCCCCAAATCAAGGAGACCATGTGTGATTAGGGCCAAATTTCAAACATTTGGCTGGGAAGAGTGGCTGGATACTCCAGTGATTGTCCAAAGACCCTGCTTGGCCCTTCTTTAATGAAGGAGCACAACCATCAACAAGCCAGTTTTGATGATGTTTAGCAATCAGGCACTGTTGAAGTCATGATGATGGAAAATTTTTCCCTGCAGAAGAGACTGCTATACATCATCATCTTATTAAAAGAGCATGGAATTTTAAAGGATTTGGTGCTAGGAGCCACAAATGAGTGAGAACATATGTCTTTTATTTTTCTGAGTCTGTGTTACTTCATTTAGTATAACAGTTTCTAGATCTATCCATTTACCTGCAAATTTCATTATTTCATCTTTCTTTACTGCTGAATAGAACTACATTGTGTAAATATATCACATTTTTGTTAACCACTCATCAGTCGAAGGACACTTAGGTTGCTTCCATCTCTTAGCTTTTGTGAAAAGAGCAGCAACAAACATGGTTGTACAAGTGTCTCTACAATAGGACGAGTCCTTTGGGTATATGCCAAGGAGTTGTATAACCAGGTCATATGGTAGGTTCATTTTAGTTTTTTAAGAGTACTCCACAGTTTTTTTCCATAGGGGTTGCATGAGTTTGCAATTCCACCAGCAGTGAATGAGTGTCCCCCTTTCTCCACATCCTCACCAGCATTTGGTATCATTTGTTCTCTTGATCCTAGCCAGTCTGATTGGGGGAAGGGGATACCTTATGGTAGTTTTGATTTGTATTACCCTACTAACGGTGTTGAACACTCATTGATGATTGTGTTCCTAATCAGAAGGTGACGTTCAGATGTAACACTTCAGATCTTGGTCTCCAATACTGTAGTGCTCACCTGTAGCTAAGGGAGACAAGCTGCTATTGTTCTAAAATGATGGTTAAATTTGTTTCCTCCCCCTATCTAGAAGCCTTTAAGAGGGAATTGACAGTGATTTTAACACACCAACAGCTATCAAAATGCCTGAAAGCAAAGCCTGCATCCATCACTCTCAAGTCCTGCCTTGGCAGACAAAAGAAAAATGAAGAGGAACCCAATAGAGGGATGCTTTGGAAGCTCCAATTGAAATTCCAATTGACTCTCATGTGAATATTTGTAAATTTCCTTATTCTGTCTTTTTTTCTGGTTCCCTCTATAGAACTTGTAATGCTAATTACTCTTGCCTTTATTTCTCCTTCATATCTCCACTCAAGGACTTTCTTTCCCTGCTACAGATAAGAGTTATGCAATCTGAAAATCCTTCAGATAGACTCACTGATGCGGTACCCCAGTTGCCTCACCCTGTGTCCCTGTTCAGCATGGAAGAAGCCAGAGTGGCCTGCCTGTCGATGGATTCCCTAGCTAGGCAGTTAGTACAAAAATACCTCAAAGAAAAGCAGCCAGTTTCTTGGTTAAAAGTCAAAATGTCCTTGGGTCTCTTAGCAACATATTCTGTTCCAAAGGCAAAAATTGTGGAAAGTATTTGGGAGCGCTTATCTAATCCTTAAAAGATTTTAGAGTTACCTCTTCAGGAGGGATGTTACCATAGCAAAAAGCCCCATTAAAAAAAAAAAAGAAGAAGAAGAGGAAAGAGTCCATGAAGTTAATAGAAAAAAGTGATGGGGAGTTATGGGAGGTTAATAGAAAAAAGTGATGGGGCGTTATGGGAGGAGTTGGAGAGGAGGGAGTGGGCATGGATTTGATCAAAACATTTATTTTGCTTATGCTTATATACCTGTGTGATATTGTCAATAAATTATTTTTAAAAATAAGCTTATGTAATTTCAAATTGTTGGTGTTACGATCACATCCTACAGAGTTATTTATATCCGTTTATGATTTTATTTTGGAGCACTTGTAACTATAAGAAATTAAGATATTTGTTCTTGCTTTGGCAGCACATATACTAAAATTGGAATGACTCAGAGATTAGCACGCCCCCTGCACAAGGATGACACACAAATTCCTGAAGCATTAAAAAATAAAAAGCAAAAAAGTAAAAATGAAAAGAAATTACGATATTTGGCATTTGTCTCATAGTAATTTGGTAGCAAAAGAAATGAAACTACAATTACCTTTTTCAGGGTAAAGCCTGCATCTAGTCATAGCATTTTTCATGCCATGACTCTGAGTACTATTTTCAGTATATTTTTGTCCTTTGACTTGATCACAGATGAACATGTATCTGCTTTTTATTTTAATTTCAAGCAAAAATATTTGACATTAATAAATTTAGAAGTAAATACAAAGAGTAATAAAAGACAGAACTTGACATCACTTATGTTCCAGTAAATGACATGCATGCAATTATTACATATTACAAATTCCATTTGTTCAATATATGAATTAAAAAATCTTTAATTTCTTTAAATGAAGTGCATTATTTAAAATGCTATTGTTTAAATTAAGATGCAAATTATTGTTTGATATTATATGAATTATTCTTCATTTATCAAAAAGTCAAGTGAATACGAATTAGTTGAAATACATAAAACTGGCCACTAATATTCAAAATCTACCACAGTTATCAAATATGCATGTGAACACATTCTGCCATGTATTTACATCACATCAAATATGAGACATGTTGTATACAAGTACACAATTTCTATTTCCAACATGTTTATTTTAGATTACCCTCTTCATATTTAAAAACGTCAATATTTTAACAAGCTATGGCAGCAGAAATAAGGGAAGATGGAAGAAACTGGAGGAGGTTTTACACTTAAACAGCAGCTACGATGAAGCAGAAAATTACAACTCTCCTAGCTTGAGGGTCAGATTAATGTCGAGAAGGGGATATGGCCAGAAAGTTGGGCCAAGCCAAGGAGGGGGAGACAAAGAGGAAAGAAACAATGAAATCTGCACATAAAATTCATTCAAATCATTTCAGGATCCTTGATTTGCACCCAAAGAAAAATAAACAATCACATTGCAAAGTGAAAGCTTTGAGGCTAAAATATCTGAGGAGGATTTGGCTGCAATCAAACATAGATATTTTATTTAGACTGAATCGTGCATTTTTAACAAGGCAAGATAAACACTTTATTATTATTATTTTTATTTTATGTGCATGTGTATTGCCTGCATTTATGTGAGTGAACCCGTGTCGTGCAATGCCACGGAGGTCAGAAAAGGGCTTCGGATTCCCCTGCAACTGAATTAAGGATGGTTCATAGTCAGCCATGTGAGTGGTGGGAATCAAACCTAGGTCCTCTACAAGAGCAGTCAGTGCTCTTAACTGCTGAGCTATCTCTCCTGCCTGAGCTAAACACTTTTAGGTGACAGGAGATAAATGGTAAAATTATTTTACATAAATTTTCAGTTTTGTCTAAGAAAAAGAATTAAATGGAGAGAAAGAAAATCAAGCTTCTGCAATTTCCATTATGAAACAGTTATGATTATAAATATCTGGAAAAAGTTCAACAAAAATTCCAATATTAGTCATAACTCTCTGAAAGGAGAGAACTAATATAATATATGCATATATAAGATTTAAAGAAATTTATTACAGGAATGGGTTCATGTGCCTATAATGGCAAATATGTCCCATGGTATATAATCTGGAAATTGGGAAACAAGGAAAGATAATGCTGTGATCCAGGTCCAGTCCAAAGCCTCAGAAGCAAAGGAGATGGTGCAATTTCCAGTATTCTGCTGAGGTCCAGTAACTAAGACTCTGAGATAAAAGTGCTGATTTCTAAAGACTCTCTATATATTTATGCATATACAGCACCTGTGACTGAACGTAGTGCCTCATACATAATAGGCAAGTGCTCTTTCACTACACTGTATTCCTATATAGTCCTAGTCCTCTTTTTCACATTTTTATGCTTATTTTGAGACAGGCTTTAAGTTCCATAGCATAGACTCTACCATATTTTATGGTCCAGATAGACTTTGACCTTGCAATCCTTCTGCCTTCTGTTCCTGAGTAGCTGGAATGACAAAACTGTATCATCAATATTAACTATTGATAAAAATAAACTAACTAGAGTATACTGTATATGTACATGTATGTATTACATACATATATATGAAAAAGAATTAACATCATAATCCAACTAGGTAAAACAGGCATACAGAAGACTCCAGGATAAATAGAAGAACTTAGTGAGTTTCATGTGCACAGGATCTAGATCCATAGAAAGTTGAGTCACATGCTGTATCTTGATTATAATGATTATATATTGGAGGCCACTAAAAATGTCTCAGAGAATTTAAAGTTTAAAATAATGAAAGTACCTTATCTGATCTAAGCCAGGAATCAAAGAACAGTGAGAAAACTAAGCAATTAAAAATATGTGGAGTTTAAGCAATATGTTCCTAATTTAAAATAAGTCAAAAAAGGCTCCAAAGTAATTTGAAAATACTTTGAGATAAATTAAAATGAAAACACAAGTTCCCAAAACTCATAGGACTCAGGGAGAACTGAGCTAAGACAGAACTTAAATTTGAAAATATTACATCAATCACTAGAAAAAATGAAAAAACAACTGTGCTGGAATTTAGCACACAAGAGAAAATATTAAGTACTATACAATATATGAATGAAATATATGATAGGAAAAGCATATGTTCACATACAAATATATACTCTTTTTAAAATTTTTTATTTATTTTTTGTTCTTATTTTATGTGTGAGTGTATTACCTGGATGTATGTAAGGGTACCTGTGTCATGCAATGCCTGCAGACGTCAGAAGAAGGTGACAGATCCCCTGGGATTGAAGTTAGGATCATAGTTAGCTATCATGTGGGTGGTAGGAACTGAACCCAGGTCCTCTGCAAGAGTTTTGAGTGCTCTTAACCACTGAGCCATCTCTCCAGTCCCTTATATATTCTTATTTAGCAATAAAAGGAATTAAATATTATGCACACCATAACGTGGATGTAGGTATCTCAAAAGCAATATGCTAGATGACAAGTCATGTATCATATGATTTTTGATCAAATGAAATATCAAGATCAGACAAATCCAAGCAGCTTGGTATTTGGGGGGATTAAGGACATAGAAGAGGTACTGCTAGTGAAGTTTAGTAGTTTCAGAATTCCTTTCCTTGTGATGACGCTGTTTTGAATGTGGCAAAAGAATGTGAATGTACAGTGAACCAACTAATATATTAAAATAGACCATTTTACTTTATGTTTTATCCTTTAAATCCAATAAAATCTTTTCATATTTTTGTATTTTTGACATATTTATTTATTTATTTATTTATTTATTTATTTATTTATTTATTTATTTTGTGTGACAGAGTGTTTTCTATAGCCTACTACGTTCTTGGACTTCTATGCCCACTGTGGGCAGCACCATTTCTAGATTCCCTGGGCAGGTGGTCCTGGGCTGTATAAGAAAACTCGCTGAGCATAAGCCTGGGCAAGCTAGTGATCAACATTCTCCCATGGTTTCTGTTTTAGGTTCTTGTTTCACTTCCTGACTTTCCTCAAGGGCAGACTATGACCTGGAAGCATAGGCCAAATAGATCCTTTCCTCTGAAGCTGCTTTTTGTCAGAAGGTGTTATCATAGAAACCACCACAACAACAACATCAACTAAAACAGCAGGTATGCATCACCAACTCCTGGTAAAACTTTTTTAAAAATTTAAACTAGTTTGCTTTTTATGTTTATGTTTATGTTTTTATGTTTCAGTTTTTTTTTTTCCACAATCCAACCTTTCAACCTAGGAAACCGCTTTTCCATTTTTCATTAATTCTTTACTTACTTTGTAAAGCTTCTTCCTGAATAATTTTTTCCCTTTCTTGACTTGATTATTCTCTTCCACTAAACTACAACATTTGGCCTTTTAACATTTGGACTATGCCAAATCTGCTGCGTCTCTGTATCTATAGATATAAATCAGAAACTGTCCATAATCTTCCACTGCAATTGTAAATTAGATAATTTAGGACAAATTGTTTCATTGTTTGATTTATATAAATGTTAAATTAATTTTATTATAATAAATCAAAAGTTCTCTATTACTTTTACTTATGACCAAATTGAGGTATGTGTATCTTAATCATTAAAACACTCCAACATGAACAAAAATTCAAATGCCAACAATAAAGTATGGATGTAATAATGATTATGTTTCATTCTTCTATTCAGTAAATACCCTATAAACAAATTCTTCTCTCTCTCTGTGGATCTGAGAATTATCAGCCATAGAATTTGTCTTTAATCTACTGGTAATTTTGATAAACAGGTTACAATGGTGATAAAGAAATATCAACAGAATTCAGAAATTTTCTAAGAAAAAGTGCAATAGGCAAGGGCAAGATTATGACTTTAACCAATGTTTAAAGATATTTTTACTTAACTATATATTTAAAACATTGATAAGTCTGATACAAAACATCTTTGTGTTTCTGTCCACAGATGGAGTATGGTCACAGAACAGGGTATTTTGGTTGCCGACGTTTGTCTTTCAATATGTTTAACTTTTCTTTTCTTTTTTCATTCTCTTCTCGTTAACCTGATTTCAGATAAGATCTCTTATCTCTTTCTCCTCAGATGACAGGTTTGCTTTTGCTTCTGTCTAGTATCATCTTTCAAGATTCTATTTTGAAATTATTTTCTTTTCTATTCACAGCTTGGGTGTACTTCAGTTGTGCCTGTGTTAAGTCATTTGAAATTCTTCCACAATTGAAGGCAATTCCTTTATTATTATTGATTCCTTCTGTCTTGTGAGTTTGAGAAATTTCTGTTGACACCTTCAAACTTGCTTATTCTTGTCTCAGCTCATCAGAGTCATTGTACATCCCCTCTACACTGTTGTTCGTTTTGATAACCTCCTTTTGATTACTAGAGTTTTAGAGCTAAATTCAGAAGTCCATTGGCCATCCATACTTCCTCTTTCCAACTGCCGTCTTTAACACATTACCCACGGACTCATTATTCTAACATCTATGCTCCTTCTAAATCTCGTTCTAAAGTGTTCTTTGTCTCCTGATTTTTATCTCTGTCTTTTCTTCTTGCCCTAACTTTATTCTTAAAGCATGCTCTATCAGGTAACTTGAACTAGCATGAATGTCTGCACGTTTGATCAGTCTGGCTGTAGCTTATATGTGTTTAATGCTTGCTGTAGTTATTGGTATGTCATGCTTCAAAATCCTCAAGTGTCCTTGGCTTTGTCCATTTCTTGCTTGGAGATGGGATCTCACAGCTACGTTGTCCTTTGTGTACTGTTATAGGATTTTATTGGGTGAATATAGAATACAGATTTTATACAACTGATATTGCCATTATAAAGTGTGGAGGGAAAAATATGGAGTACTCAGTGAAATGAGACCTGCCTTAAAATAAAATTATTTAGTTTATAATATTTGTATTTGGATTGTATTGGATTTAGATTAATTGAAGGTATCTATCAAACACACTAGAACAAAGCCTAAATAAAATAACTAAAAGTTAGAGAAGATATAACATTAAAGAAGACAAATATAGTTCCTTCCTTCATGGAATGACACAGGAGAGACACTTGTATATGTAATGTAAGTAAGGGACTACAAAAGGTAGTAATTATAGCAAATACCATGAAGAAAATATTGACCATTCCTTCACTGGTGCCTGCAAATAGAAGAATGGCTATGTTGAACTCCTCAGATCAGTCACCTTTGCTGTCATTTCCTGAAATGTCAGAAAAGGAGTCAGTCTTGCCCATGGTATATTTTGACTTTATCTATGAGATTTAGAGTCTGAGGAGTGACAACAGTTCCAGAGTGGAGGTAGACGTGCCCAAAAGTGGGAAGGTGGAGGCCAGCATCTTTCATGACAGTCATATTTCAAGTGGGTTTCAAGTCTCTGAACTCTGACTATTCCAAATTGATATGTATCGTCAGTATAAAGCAACATATTTTAAAGATGCACAAGAAACAAAACCAAAGAATGTAAACAGCCTTAATGTCTAAATGACAGTTATAGTTTTGCTCTGGTGACTTAAGATATTAAGTAAAATCTTTTTAGTGTATTTTCAGTTTATTTTTCCACAAAGGATAAAGAGTATAAGAGGCTCACATTACCTTCCTTTGGACAGTGATACTAAATGTAATTTGACAAAGGGTTTAAAATAAGCTACATTATGAGAACTCATTGTGACAGATCAAGAAAATGTTCAATTAATATTTCCTTCTTGTTTGAAAACAGTTAGAGGGCTGCCTAAAATTTGTAAGGGTACTATATGTGTATGTATAGTGTCCAAACAAGAGCAGTCAAATGAAGTAACAAACTGATTGCTTAATAGCACATGAGACACCCATTGAGAACAGAAATACATAAAAATACATAAAAATACATAAAAAAGAAAAATAGAAAATGCCTACAAACAACACATTTCTTATTTAATCTTTCTACTTAGAACAAACAAGGAAATAAGCAAAGAAGTCTAAAACAAATGTAAACACTAAAATATTTCCTTTTCCTCTACAGGGGAAGAGATAAGAGGAAGCCGACAATAAATACCCTGTATTGTAAGAACTAAATCTTATGATAGCATGCCAAATAAATGATTATTCTGGCATCATCTTCCTATGAGTATAAAAACTGAAAAAAAATGTTTACCACATAATGAATATATGATGATTGAAGGTTAATTTCACTTTAATTTTAATTTTCCTCCTGATTCAATTTCTTTTTATAGACTTTTTGTGAATTTCATTTAAAATACATTGATCACATCACTCCCCTGTCTGTACCACCCTCTTATAGCCCCTCCACCTGATTTCATGTACTTTGTCACATATACTAAGGCCTATCAAGCCTTGTTTATTACCCCAAATGTCAGTGTGGCTCTATCCACTGGAGCTTGGTTAAGCTACTTTATTTATTTTTATTTTTATTTTTATGTATATGTATATGAGTGTTTTTCCTACAGGTATGTGATTGCACCTATATCATGCAATGCCCATAGTCACCAGAAGAAGGCATGTGATGCCCTGGAACTGTAGTGACAAGTGATTGTTAAGCATTATGTGGGAGATGGGAACCAAACCTGGGTCCTTAGAAAGAGCAGCCAGTGCTCTTATCCACTGAGCCATATCTCTAGCCCCTAAAGTGTAGTTTATTGACCTGCTCAATTATGGAAATGTTTGATATTCTAAATCAATATTCTCTAGAATCCTTATTTTGATTTTAATAATTATTTTTTGCAGCATTAAAATCAGTTCAATCAAGGAATTTTATGATTCTAAGACTTGTGCTTGTCTCTTAATCCATTGTGAATGGATTTGTGAAATATAACGTGTAAACATCATATGGATTTTTTTACATGTTAACATTTAATTTTTAAAACATTTGTTGAAAAACTTAGTCTTTCTACATTGTACATTTTTGACACCCTTATCAAAGTTAACTCTTTTTCTTGGGTTTGAGTTTATTTTTCCATGCTGTTTTATTCCATTGTCTTTATAACAGTACTGCACTGCTTTAAACATAAAGTGTGTCACTGAAATTACCAAAGCTTTGTAATATATTTGAGGTCAGAAACTGTGATGATTCTAGCTTCTTCAATTATATAATTTTTAAATGAAAACATGTATTTTAAAAACAACTTTGAGGGGGTTGGGGGGGTGGTGGATCTTTGAGGAGATGGAAGAGGGTTTCCGAATATGTTTGAAATACATTGTATGAAATTCTAAAGAAAAATAAAATATTATTTTAAAGTTTGTACTCTTAAAAACTAATATTTTAGAATTTGATACATGAATATAAATGAGTTTTGGTGAAATTTACACTCCAAATCCTGCCCTATCCCATCTGCTGTACCCCCAAAACTATTTTTCCCTCTCTAATAGAGGTACTATTTTTTTTAATTCACGGAGTCCACTCAGAGTTGCAAATATGTGTGCAATGTAGGGCCACACCCTGGAATATGGGAAGTCTCTCAGTGTCTCCTCCAAGAAAACTGATTGTCTCTCCTCTAGCCATCATCAGTTTCAAATAGTTCCTTAGCAAAAAGAAGGACTTCATTAGCTCCTTCCCAGTTCATTCCAAAATTTCACTGACTGGATCTTGTACAAATCTTATGCCTGCAGTTGCAGCCTCTGTGAACTCATATGCACAATGACCCTGTCATGTATGGAAAACAATGTTTTGCTACAGTCGCCCACTTCTGCCTCTTATAATCTTTATACATCTTCCATAATGATCCTTAAACCATTGGGGAGAGGATTCATGATACAGATATTCTGTTTAAGGATGAGCAGCACAGTCTCTTAGTCTCTGTATTTTGACCAGTTGTACATCTCTGTACTAGTTGCTGTCTACCAAGAATGAAGTTTCTGCCATGAAGGTTGAGAGCTGCATTAATATTGGGTATAAGGATAAGTATTTATGATACAGCTTAATACTATGTCCACATAGGAGGATAATAGTAGTAGATTCTCTCTTAAAATCTCATGCAGCCACAGGTTCTTGACTCAGTTAGTCGTTCCTAGCATGAATTCTGTCTTGTGGAGTGGCCCTTCAATTCAACAAGAAAGATTTTATTACCAAAACATTCCTATCATTATTGTACCATTAAATCCTTCTTGCAAGGCCCAGACATTATTGTAGCTCACAAGATTCACCTGTATAAGACTCTCAATTAAGTTTCTCCCTCAGTACTGTGAACAGCACCTTCTGGTGTTATGAATGTTAACAAGTAGGGATGAAGCTGCCAGTTTGATTTCTTCATGTTCTATAACACAATGTTATGGTTTTCTTTAGCAGCAGAGTCTTACCATAAAGTTCTGGAGGACAACCAAGAGAAATGGCAGTAGTCTTTAATATGTTGTTTGCGAGTGGTATGGGAACCTGCTGATTAAGAATGCACAGAGAAGCAACCTACCCCTGACACTGGTTTGTTGTCTGACAGCCTACGGCATCCAAGAATCCAAGAGGGGCACTCTCCCCTCATTTTACACATGCATGTGAATATATTTCAGGAATTTTCCATAATAGTTGGTTTAAATATGGTGTTTTGAAGATTATTAGTGTTAGTTATCCCTCCCCACACCCATCTCTACCCTTCCCTCCAATGTTCCTTTCCCCTTCAAACCATGTGTTCTTCCCTATTCTCCCTCCCTTGTCACCCATGCTGGATTAGTGGTTGGAGGACACTTCCAGGTTACACTCCACCCCTTCCTCCAGCTCTTTCATTCTTTCTGCCAACCTCTTCAGTGAAAGTCCCTGAGCCTTGGATGCCATGGTAGGCATGGGATGGTCTTCCTCCTATTGTGGCAAGGCACTGAACTTTCAGGTCTCTGTATCATCAGTTTTCCATGGGCTGTTGGCTCATTTCAGTGGCATTCCATTTACTATAAAAACTCAAAGAGCAAGAGGCAAGAACATCTAAACTGGCTGCTATAATAACCTATGGGCATAAACACAAACACTTGGATGGTACTTTATCAAGAGCATCACATCCATCTAACAAAACAATCGCAGTGACTTCCCACTGGGACCTATATTCTCCCCTGACACAAGGGGTTGGCCTGATCTACAGTACCAGATATGTGTTCCACCCCTAGGAGCAGGCATTTTGTCCAGTCAAACATTTGCTGTCTGTACATACACTATGTGCTCCACTATTGCACCAGCAGAAGCATCTTTTTGGTATATTGATAGTGCAATGCGTGGGGGTCCATCGTTGAGCAGAGTTATAGGGGACAATTCTCTCCAAGTCATTTGCATATCACTTTTTGGCACCATGAAAGCCACCCATCCAGTGGCAGGGTGTTTCCAGCTTAGTTCAAGCTTGATTTCTCCCTCTCCTGTGCTCACTTCAAGCAGTGTCTTCAGAAATATCAGCAATAGGGTCCTTCCGTCCACTTCCAATGTAAAACCAACATTATTGTCAATAGCTTTCATTGTTTTGGGAACCTCCAGGGCCCCTCAGACCAACAGCTCATAGGGGGTCAGTCTACCTCTGGCACTGGGATTTTCATTTAACAATCATATTGCTTCTGGAAGGGCTTTATTCCTTCCCCATAAGGTTCCCTCTAAGCTTAAGACCACCCCCCCCATTTTTTACTACTGTATATCTGGAGAATTTTTTCCCCTTTATTCCCATAGTGTTTTGTATAGCACCTCTCCCCTTTATCTCCTTTATTCTATTCTTCTTTCTCAGGTTCCTTCTTTCCCTTTACCTCCCTGTTTCCCTTCCATATTCTTGGTCCCTACAGTTGCATCAGGATATGCACTCGCTTATAAGGATTTGGTGCTAGGATCCACAGGTGAGGGAGAAAGTATGCCTTTTGTTTTTCTGAGTCTGTGTTACCTCGCTTAGTTTAACAGTTTCTAGATCCACCCATTTTTTAATACATTTTGTTCTGATTCATGTTAAAACAGTGATGTTCACATTATTAAAGAGATAGCATTAAAACTTTGCCTAACTTTTGTAGATAGATATAGGCCATTCAAGAATACTAGTGTTTCTTTCTCTTTTCTTTGTTCTTTTTTCCTTTTTCTCTTTCTTTTTTACCTTATTTTGTATTTTATTTTCTTTCATGAATTCCCTGCACTTTTCTGTGCATGAAACGTCTATGTCCTTGGTAAAGTTTGTTCCTAAACATTTTATTTTTGATGTTGTTGATGGAAATGTTCTCTTAAGTTTCCTTTTCAAGTAGCTATTATGACTGTAAAAAATCATATTCTGAAGGATATATTTTTCACATTT
The DNA here is from genome assembly GCF_000622305.1 of Nannospalax galili. Classification (NCBI taxonomy): domain Eukaryota; kingdom Metazoa; phylum Chordata; class Mammalia; order Rodentia; family Spalacidae; genus Nannospalax; species Nannospalax galili. The sequence goes on along the minus strand of NW_008353484.1, from coordinate 407,753 downwards.
CACCAAAATTGCGGGGAAAAATAGACAAATGGGATGACATCAAAATAATAAAGATTCTTCACAACAAAATTAACAATAACCTAAATATAATGGCAACATAAGGAGTGTGGGGAAAATATTTGCAAGCCTTCTATCTAAAGAAGGACTAATTTCAAAAATATATAAGCAAATTCTGTATTAGCAAAAACTAAAATACCAATACAGAGTAAAATATTCAATGCTGTTATCTGGAATGTAGCACAATGGAGGTGATTGGTCAATGGACAGTAAGTTTTAGTTATGCTAGATAAGTAATTCCTAGAGCTTATATGTAAATTATAGTGCTTCTACAAGGTAGTGGTTTGTAATTCTGCACTTACAATGTAGTGAGTACTTGTATTTCATATGAGTCCTGATGACAGTAGTCTTGGTGGAAGGACACAGGGACATTTGAGCTCTATGTGATGTCTTTCTCCTAATCATGGAAAATGCATCACAGGTGCCTGTAGAAATCCATTCTCATCACATATTGCATAGTAGATCTTTGAAGGACTTCAAAACAGTGGATGTAAAAAAAAAAACAATAAAAGCCAAAAGATTTAATACAGCCACCATTTATTTCCCATATTTCAGCTGTAGAGATGAGTGTTTGGGGTCTGGATTTCCTCTGATGGGACTAGACTTCTCATCTGTTCCACAACAAAAGCTGACATCGTTGGTACATCTGGGGTGTATTGTTACATGTTTTCTTATCCTGAAGAAAGTTAGCCTAGGCTTAAGAACATGTTGACAAATTTGGTTACAAGAGCAGGAGAGATGCAGTTCCAGTGTAAATACATTTTGGAAGTGCTTGCTTTCATTCCATGTATAAATACCCATTGGCCAGTGCATGCCTCTTTGGGAATAGTCATGAGCGAATAAAGTAGAGTCCAATTATTGGACATGGAAGGAAAATTATCAATGTTTTTCCTCATCACTTTGACCAAATACTTGACCAGAAGCTATATAAGAGAGGAAAGGATTATGTGTGCTTTCAGGTTCAGAGTACACATAGACCAAGGCAGAGAATTCATGTCTCAAGATTGGAAGGAACATGAAGCTGCTGACTCACATCCTGTTACCATTCAGGAAGCAGAAACAAGCCCGAAAGCAAGCTGATGTATAATGTTCACCTTCTAGTCTTCCCAGCAATTAATTACTTCCTCCATCTTAGTTTCACTTCCTGAAGGTTCTACCAACTTCAAAAATAGTACCATGACCAAGTGTTCAAACATATGAGCCTATGGGGACATTTAATATTCAAACTATAACAGTCTGACCCTGGTCTGCATAAACTCATGGATATTTGACAATACAAAATAAATTCAACTCCAAACCCCCTCATAGTTTTACACAGCCAACACTGTTTAAAAGCCCAGAGTCTCAGCCTAGCATGGTGGCACATGCCTTTAACCCCAGCACTCAGCAGACAGAAGCAGGTGACACTCAGATCAAAGGTCTACATAACAAGTTTCAGTCTAGCTGGGTCTACAGGGAGACTCTACCAAAAAAAATGTCCTAAGTTTCTTCTAAGAGCCAAATCACAGGTGTTACTCTAATCATTAGGAAAATGATGAAATGAAAAAGAAATCACATATGAAAGTTCACTTGTCTTGGAAGTGCCAGTCTTATCAGATTAGAGACAGGGTTGAGTCGCTATTGATGTGACATTCACATCAGACAATGCTTCTAACACCTGTCTCTAAAAGCCAACTTCATGGCTTTTCCCATGTCCATAATTTTGTTTGGCTTCTAAATGGAGCAGTCATCTTCTGTGCCCTCACGCCTGCTATTTTTGCAAGGATTACTTGGAAACATCCCATCAAGCACTCATTCTCTCCTCTAAATCAATTCCCCACATTACTCTTCAAGAACACTCTGCACAGCCAGGCAGCAAAGCTTCCTATTAGTCATGTTTTCTAATTATTTATTTATTAGAACAAGTTAGATGAACACCTGGCAAAATTTACATTTGCAATTAACGAAGAAACCTCACTTTAGCAGAAGTCTGATTTTATTATGTGTCTTTGCTTTCTATAAGCAAGTTGGTTCAGTGGTGGAGAAAGTTTTCTTAATATAAATGATGGAAATGCTAGAAATAATATCCTTCCCTATTTTCAGATATGGTATACATTAAGAAAATTTTCATACTCACTACAAATGAAAGTTATTAATAAGAAATAAGCAATATACTAATACACTTTCTTTCACTTAAACAATAATGTTCAAGTGAATATAAAGACTCTATGGGCATAAAGTTAAATCATCTCAAAATAAATCCCTGTATAAAAACTAAGATTTGTATGTCTGTATTTTCTAAAGCAAATATATAGTAAGCTGCCTTCCCAAAGAACATATTATATACTTGATCAGTTGTAATCAATGTCTAAGTGTCACTAAATATTGGAATCTCCCTCTATATCAGCACAACAGCATAAAGATGATAATAACTATGGCACAATTCCTTTGAAGCTTACAATAGATGTGGGCCTGTTCCTTAACTCACAGGGCCAAGTCAGCTATTTCTTCACCATTTAGGCACAGTGATCACAAGATCAAAGCGTGGAACTCTTGGTCACAGGTTTGCAACCAAGACAAAAATATCACTATTAAATTTTGGGGACATTTAGAGTGGCAGAGTGACAGGAAACATCAAATATCAAAACAATTTTGAATATGGACATAGATGATAATATGGCCAAGTACATATAAAAGGGCAAAGTAGTATAAGGATAGAAGTTTAGATAATTAATCACTCTGAATCTTCAGTGGTTGAAATTTACATTACAGCCAAGTTTATTTCACTGAGACCCTATATTCATTCTTCCTCAAATTCAATTCAGCTACTGTATATGACAATTGAGACGTGAGAATGCCAGCCGGAACACCATATAATTAAAATTTCTCATCTGATTCCAAGTCTTCCAACTTTCAGGATTCATTCTTTAAAGTGTAAACTCCACAAAGAACATTTCTTTCCTTTAAAAGCAAATTCCATACCCATTAAACAAACATTTCCAATTGCATTGATGATAAATTAGAACATCTCTGTCCTGCTAGAAGGACTTCAGCTAGCGATAATAAGGATCACAATAGGGGCAGAGAAATGAAATATAATAACAAACAAACAAAAAGTACCTGAAGATCATTTTTCCTAACTGGTACAAGTTCTCAGATATGGCCTATGTACAAATTTAAGGTGAGTACCTCTGAATTTTTCATAGTCAACATGTGGTAAACTATCCTCCAAAAGAACCAAAAGTGCTTAGGGAGATCTCTGCAACTGCAGCAGCTGTTTTGAACAAAGACCAAGTTAAAATACAAAGGGTAGTCATAAATCAGCTGTGTTGCATTGAGCAAACTACTTAGTCCCTCATTCTGTAAGAAATATTGGTAACCTGTGGACATCATATGACATTAAATACATCAAACTGTGAGTGTAATCCACATTTTCTGTCATTTTCAGCAAAACTGTTCATTGTGACATAACACAAAGATTCTGTGAAGTATATGGTATAGAATTCTTTTGAACAGAAATATTCAGTGAAGACAATTTCATGTTTTATATAAAAAATCAATGAAACAGTAACAAAGTGAGGAAAAGTACAATATATTTATTTATTATTCATTACATATTATTTATTAAAGCACACCACATTAGAACTCAGGTTAAAAAAAAAAGTAGCAAACCTCGCCTGGTGGGAATGGAAAGTAAGAAAATGTATATCAACCAGATTTGAACAAAGATGCATCTAAGGAGATACCAGGCACTGAATTGTTCTCCTGGTGGGAACTGATTGCAGACCTGAGATGTGCTAGCTACCTGCGTGGAGAACAGATGTTACCGCTTTCACTTAATGTGGTAACAGGAAGTTGGTAATGATCAAAATTCTGTACTACCTTTGATGATATGATTTTGACTGTTTAGTAACTTTTGGATTTGTGCATACCTGGAGGAGACAGAACCTTTATTTTTTTCTTCTTTCTTCTGCTATATCCACATACCACATCAACTTTATTGGACTCTGGGTAATCATTTGCATGCCTGCATGAATGTTAGCAAAATGCTGGCTTCTTTCTAAACATTGACGAATACTCTGTAGACATGGCTTTCTTTTGTTGTAATTATTCCACCCAAAGCCAACACATAAAAGCCTGTGTATACTTTGTATGTTTATGTTCTACAATTGCTTTCAACTTTATCCACCCTGGTGGTAAGGGATTCTTCAAGCTGAGCCTCCGTTTTCTCTCCAAGAACATTATTGCTACTTGATCATGATTGTAAAGACCACTTACCAGCAGTGAAATCCCTCCTAATAATGGCAATGGGGCTGCTCATCAGTTTTATGTCTTTCAAACTATCTTATCACGGTATTGATAATAAAAGTAGCATTAATACTGAGAACTATTTATCAAACATTTTCCCTATGCTGCAAAATATATTTAGTATTTTACCTAAATGAGCTGATTTAGTGTTAACTGCTATTGTGTAAGTTCAAAAACAAACTAAAGAAATATGTAATTAGATAAATCTGCCATACCTGTAGAAAGACTTTGAGTTGGTTTCAAGCAAAAAATGATATAGAAGTTGCTGAAAGAAATGCATAGATTAGGGCTAGAGAAATGGCTCAGCAGTTAAGGGCACTGGCTGCTCTTGCACAGGTCCTGGGTTTGGTTCTAGCACCCAAGTAGTGGCTAACAACCTTCTGTAATTCTACTTCTGGGGGATCCAATGCCATCTTCTGACATCTACAGGCACTGCATGACATGAGTGATCTTACATACATGCGGGAAATACACTCATACACATAAAACAAAAATAATAAAAATAAAATACTTTTTAAAATGAATAGACTTTGGCCCTCAGGAATTACTGAACCAAGACTAAGAAGGCAGAATGTGTTTAATCTCTGGCCCCCAAGTATATCATCCTTATTTGTCACTTGTGTATTTAATAGAATAGACAATTTAATAAAAACACATCCTACTTCACATCTTATCTCTGAGGTATTATAGTTATATTAATCTTACTGATCTATGGAAATCCAGAGAATGAATGCTAACTGTAAAGTGTGGCTTTTTTAAATCAAAATTATCATGATTAGGGATTTTTTGAAATATTCTTTAAATACATGACTTAGTAAGTTGGACTAGACTATATCAATGAAACACGTTGATCTCTTCTGCGTTTTTGCTCAAGTTCCAGGCTTGAGTAGATCCAGAACAGTTTTGTATGTGATCTTTTCCTCTGCGGGAAAAGGCAAAGGAGCTTCAAAGGGGATGGAGATGCTCATCCTTTTGGTGAACCCAGCAACACAGTCTCCTCTCTGGGTACTCTTAAAGGTTAGCATGTATCCTCTTTGCTGAGGGAAGTTGATATTTCATACCAGAGTGACTCTCCCAGAACCACCTTAGAGACTGTGGTAGAAGGAGGCCTGGTCACTTAGGATTTGGAGAGTTTTCATCTGACTTGTAGTTGGAATTGCTGACTATGAACAGAACACCGATAGCTCACTAGGAGAAAATGTTGTACATGTTCACCACACCTCCTTAAGGTGAGCAGAGTTTCCACAGCTTTCCTGATTGTGTATAAGGAAGTTCTAGCTATGAACACCTCTTAAAAGAGGCTATCCAATCATGAAAAACATGTGTATCCACTATAATATTTGAAAAAATAAAACAGAAAATGTAGGAGAACATCAATATAATCATCAGAATGTATGAGACTAACATGTGTGTATATATCTATGTTTTGACTCAAATAATTATGTAAGGAAAATATGTCAATGATTTCATATATTGGGGTTTGGATGACTTCAGGTTATCTGTGTAGTCTTTTTTATTCTACCATGAGCCTGAGTTACAATCAGAAACAATGTGAAGAATAGAAGATAGTAAAGATAGCACTAAAGTCAAGTCCTCAAAATACATAGTAAATATTTAAATTATCATTAATTTTGTTTGAAAACTAGTTTGATAATAAAGTTGAGAAAAAGAAGTCTGCAGTTTGAAGCATCATAATATTCAAAATAAGTAAAAATCAATATAAATGACAAGGAGGAAATCTTCTGAATCATTGTGATCATGTATAAAGTGCTTTCATATAGGAACGTGTGGTAATATTGGTTTGAAAAGATCACATTTGTGAATACAGCACTTTGGAGTTTGCCAGGTAAATCAGCACATGAGTTTACAGGCTGTCCTGTCTATCTTCCAACTTGATATTTATGCCATTGGCTTTGATTTTTTTTATATTTTTTGTATATTTCTTCTGTTTTCACATCAAACGTTAAGCTACAATTAAATGTGAAGAACAGCACACATGCAGTAACTTGATCATTTTTTATCCCATCTTCCATATGAAGTGATATTTATGATGTGGTCGTCTTACTAGTAAGTTTGTGTATGAAAACATAATCCCAATAATTGGAAGTCTGCTCAAAGCAGGCTCAAAAAGAAAGTATGAGAGGGAGGTAAAGGGGTAATCATTACATTTGAGAATCATCTATTTAGGGGTATGAAGAAAGAAATACCTTTAATATATTTACAAATCATTTTATGGCCAAACTGTGTGGAATCATAATAGGCTGTATAATAAAAACAGAAAGATTCTACAGAAAGACTCTACATCTAGAAAATGTTGCATTTGGTTTCAGACCTCCTAGTTCAATTAACCGACAGAAACACCTCAAGATACATGATCCATATTCCCCATTCGCTAACCCACAATGTGGTTTTGGAGGAAGTTATGTCAATTAACACAGATACCACATGTCATAAGAACAGCTTTGAGTTTGAAACAGAGATTCACAATGCAATGATTCCAAGGCCAGTGTGTGTGTGTGTGTGTGTGTGTGTGTGTGTGTGTGTATTGTTTATTTTTATTTTTGTTTTGTTTCTGCATTTATTGTGTCTTTGGTTTTGAGACAGAGTCTTGTTATGATGCTCAGCCTGGACTCATTCAGACTCTTGGGCATAATGTATCTTCCTACATCAACCTGTCAATAGCAGGACCTACAGGAGTCTGCTACTGCATTCCTTTGCAGCATGTTAAATAACTCCAATTTTAGAACTGGCACTCAGGTAAAGTTCATGAGTTAATGGATAATTTTCTGACTAGAAATTTCAGGATGTTCATGATATTATTTAGTACTGTGAATACATATAGAAATGTGATCTTGTCTCTACTCACCGTGATTTTTTTTTTTTTGCACACATGCTCACAACCATACTCACATGCTTATGAAGTGACATCATTTCATGTTGGGTGATCTAGGATAATCTCCATTATCACTGAATCACTGTTTTCTGATACCTTACTTTGACATTGTTAATAAGTATATTTTCCACATACCACAGTTGCAAAAAATGGAATATTCATTTCTATTGCAATTTATTCCATTATGGAGGAGGTGGGGCATGTTTCAATAGTTTCACATGGGACTTTGATGATGGAGAAGTCTTACTATTAAAACTTGTAATCATTTTCTTTTATAAAAATTTTTATTGAGCTTTTGTAATTTCATACAATAGTTCTTGATCAGTTTTACACCCCCTCCCCCGTTCATGCCCTACAACCCCCCAATGGACCTCATATATTCCACCACACATGTTAAGTTCTATCTAGTGAAGCATTTGTATGCAGATGTTCTTCAGTATAAATTTGTCCAGAGTAGTCAGCCCATCTAGAGACTATAAGTAATATATACTGTCCCTCACCCAGTAGCAATCACTCTCTAATTGTTCTCAGTCTAGGGCCAGCCCATCACCCATTTCTCTCCTCCTCTCTGGGCCCTTGTTTAATTGAGTTGACATGAGTCCTGTGCTTGATGCCATCATTTCCACAAGTTCACATGTGCAAGCTTCCAGTTGGCTGAAAGCCTCTGCTTTCATGTGTTCATGAACCAGCCCTGGCTCTTACAATCTTTCCACCCCCTCTTCTGCAATGGTCCCTGAGGGGCTGAGATTCAAAATAGGAGTCCCATCCAAGGATACACATTCTTATTGTCTCTTATTGTTTAAAACGTGGCCAGTTGTGGCCTTCTATGTACATTGCACTGTGCTGTGAAATTCTTCAGTAACCTCCATCTGATGCAAAAAGAAGCTTCTTTGATGAGTGGTATACAGTATGCATGTCCGTAAATATAAGGATTCATATTTAACATATGGTAAGAAATTTCATTTGGTTCTAGGAACAATTTACCTGGTATCAAACAGCAGAGAACTCAATACACTTACACCCTGCTCTGTACATAATCCACAAAATAGTAAGACAAAACACCAAGGAATTTATAAAGTTTATACCCAGTAAAACTAAATAAAGGAAAATATTCAAAAATCTTCATTAATCCCTGATTACCGGTTAGAGAAAAGAAAAAGTTGTCAAATATTACTGAATGTTAATCCAGTTTCTGTTACCATGACAAAGACCCGAGATAAACAATTCAGAGAGAAGGTATATTTCAGCTCAATTTTCAAAACTTTCAATTTCTGGCTGCTTGTTCCATTTGCCTTTGAGCATGTGGTAGGGCTGTTCATCAGAGCAGGGAACTGTAACACAGCATGCTGCTCACCTTACAGAAGCCAGGAATTAGAGAGGGAGCAGAGGGGCTGGACTTGTAGATTTCCCTTCAAGGGCACATCTGTACATGCTTTAAAACCTGCCAAACCTGTCAGAGTTCAGGAACCAAATTACAACATGTGGGTCTTTGGGAGATACTCAAGATCCAGACAAACAGTAGTGATACAGTTAATGAGTATATCTTTTCTAAAATTGCCTACTTAATATTGCATTTAAAATGATAAACTTCAGATTTAGGAAATCCGGTCCTCATTTTTTCCTAATATTCAGACAAGTGCCCTCAAATAAATATATTTACATATGAGAGCACTCACTGTGACAGTATTTCCATTATTCATATCATTTAAATATCTATCATCTATCTATGTATCATCTATCTCAGTATCTGTCATCTCTCTATCATCTGTTTATTCATTGGAAATAGATATCAGTGTGAAACATTCACAAAATTTATTTGCTCATTCATTTTTATTTTTTAGGTGTATGAGTGTTTTGCCTATATGAGTGTTTGTGTCTCTCTGCACGTGATACCTGCAGAGGCCAGAAAAGGGTATCAAATCTTCTGGAACTAGATTTACAAATGATTATTAGCCTTCATGTGGATTCTGAGAAGTAAAACCTGGCCCTCTGCAAGCGCAGCTCATGCTCTTAGCACTAGGTCATCTCTCCAGCCTCAGCATCCATGAATTGTAACCAGGTTAATTAGCAAGTTAATTTGTAGATACACAGCTAGATAGATACCTAGATACATAGGAAGGTACAAAGATACACAGACAGATAGATAATAAATATGCAGGAAACATATTAGTAACAAACAGGTGATGAAAACGCCTCTTGGTCTATTAATTCAATTTTTAAAATATTTTATTTATTATTTTTATTTTGTGTACGAGTGTATTGCCTGCATGTATGTGAGTGCACCCATGTCATGCAATGCTGTGGAGGTCAGAAGAGGGCTTTGGGTTTCCCTAGAACTGGAGTTAAGGACAGTTCTTAGCAGTCATGTGGGTGCTGGGAATCGAACCTGGGTCCTCTGCAAGAGCCATCAGTGCTCTTAACCACTGAGCCATCTCTCCAGCCCCTATTAATTCATTTTATCATTCATTAAGAAAAGAGTGGATTGGAGCTTGCTAATATTTATTGACCATCTACTATGTATTAAGGACATACTTGGTCCATACATTAACTGTTTCATGAGTGTTGAATTCTATAGTTTAGAGGCAAGGCAAGGGGTAAATGGACAGAGTCTGAAGCAGCAGGCCTGGGAATCCAGCAGTTCGGTTGATTCCAAAGTTGATGCTCTTTCTTCAGCAGCAAGCTGCTTCCACAGCAGTGGGAAGCTGTCTGCATCTGTTCTGTGCTTGTTCGCAGTTTCCCATTACGAAGCCACAGCCTCCCCTGTCCCATCGTGCTCAGCACACTTTTATTTCCCTTCCTATTGCTCAGGCAGATCCTTGCACCTCCTTGGCATTCATGATCAGCTGGAGCATCTGGCAAAGCACCCAGCGAGTGGCTGGGAAGTACAGAAAATCCCTCTGAAAGCAGGCAACATCTGTTTGATAGGCAATGAAAAATAAACCCATAATAAACTCATTTTAGGAGCAAAAAAATGGTTTCTCAAAGTGCTGATTATTCATCTTATCCAAGTACAGTAATGTGGTTCCACTTGACAAGCAGAAAAACAGCAGGTCCAGAAGCAAATGACCAGAGCCAGAGGATGAGGCTGCTCATGCCAGGAATAAGCCAAAGTGATGGCAAAAAGGAAGATTTAGAAAGATTACATAAGAAAGCCCTCACCACCTGTGCCTGCCGCCTGGCACAGCGACGTGACCCAGCTGGTCTGATGGGTGCATACACCTGGGGAATGAGGTCCAATTCAGGAGCAATCACTTCCTCTCCACTCTTCACTGCCAAGAGTTATGCATTCAGCCAGACATGAAAGCACCCTTTCCTATGCTCATTCTTCCCGTTGATTCCTTTATGTAAACATTTACCGTATCCTCTAATGAAATCATCTTTTTATTATTGGATGAATTTTGATGATATCGTGGCTATTACATGATAATCTGCAGTGGTTGTCTTACAGGAGCCCAAAGGGAGGAGTTTATCCATGACGATAGATTAACATTTATTGAATTTAAGT
>NW_008353484.1:385708-393652 GCF_000622305.1 Nannospalax galili | reverse complement strand
AAATAATAAAAGATATTAGAACAGAAAAAATAATCATATGACTCAAAGAATACAAAATGTTCAGGAAGAAATAGCAAAAGGGAGAGGAAAAAAGGTAAATTGGAAAATTGGTTAGACAATAAATAAAAAGAGTTTGTTGTTCCCATTCCCATGAGAAAAGTAATTTTCTCAAATATACACACCAACCTGTAAATATTAAATTCAAATAATTAAAGGGCAAATGGGGACAGGCTGTCTTACACTTCTATGGTAAAATAGAAACCGTAAGGCTATAAAGAAAACAATAAAGACATTGCTTGGCTCTGTTAAGAAAAGGTTAATCGTTGAACTTTATACTTTCCTTTTACTGTGATTATTGAAAAACATTGTACACTGAGAAATATTGTGCAAACTCATGGTTTGATTTATGGTCCGATGCTTCACTGCTATTGTAAGCTTTCTAATTATAAATAAAGCTTGTAGAAGGCTGCTTTTCCAGAAGAAAGAGAGAAAGAAGAAGATATTCGGGCTGACCTCTCCTGAGCGGGTCAGTCAACAGCCTCTACTAGAACTGCAACTGTGTTTCCTGGTATAGTCATTCCTGCCACCACCGTTATCTTCACCCCTTCAGGCCCTGGATTCAGCTGGAGCTGGACTCTGGCAGTTGAAGTTCACATTAATGAATGAGTGACTCATATAATAAGGGACACACTGCAAAGGTGCACAGAAATGCAAAAAAAAAAAAAAACCTCAAAAAAAACTAAAAAAGTACATTCAAAAGCAAGCCATGACTGGAAACAGCAAATGACACAGAATGAGGATAAAGGAATTCAAAAGCAGCTTTGATCTTAGAGACAAAGAAACTAAGCGGTCGGATGTGCTATGCAAACAAATTGCACTTTAGGCTGCAAAATAGTCATAGTAGATACTGACCAGTCAACTAGCAGAATCCATTTATGCTCTGACCATGGGACAGGAACACTATGGAAGAGTCTCTTCCCTCAGGAATTGTTTATCCCTTGTGCAAGCTTGGCGAGCCAAGCAGCTTTGTGCACCTCTATAGTCAACCCCTCATTCCAGTAAGAATTGATAACAGGCTTGATCTCTGATCCCAGGAGGGTCTACGCAAATGGTTAGTTATTGTATTTCAAGGTAGCAACCACCATGTCCAACTTGGAGGATGTGGCTCTACAGCAACACATTTTCAAAAACAACACACAGGTAAAACACTGGACATTACATATCCAGTATTGTTAGCATCAGAACAATGATGCCTACTCTCCCACAATGTGACTTGTTATGTCAGAACAGGAGATTATTGTAAATTCCCTGGAATCAGATATATTTGGTGAATTCAGCATGCTCAATTTGTAGATGAAGAAACAGGATCACAGTGACTAGAAACTTGTACAAATTCATGTAGTTATATAAATTTCTAATCTATAATCAGTGCTTAAAACTAGATGAATTGAAAATTGATAGTCTTTAAAAAATTTCTCCAATTTCATGAATTCTTGTTTTTCATTTGTTTATTTTTATTTAATAACCACATGATTAGAAGCAGCATTTCATTACGGATTGAACATATTCAGTAGCAATTTCCAGAGCAAGGATACATCTCTTTCAAAAGTGACTGTAAATTTTTAGGTTCACAGTTGAATTAATACAGTTATATAGTATTGAACTCAGTATAAACCCTGTAAGACATAAAATTGATTCTTCTGCAAGAATACCAGTGTTCTTAACCACTGAACCATCTCTCCAACCCTGTTTCCTACATTTTTAATGCTACTAACACTTTGATGTTTGCACATGTTTCTTTAATCTCTATGCATCTGATTATTACTAGTCACAGGCTGTTACACTCGGATCCCTGGCACCTGAGTACGGATATAAAATCACCAGGTAGATTTCAGTGGTAATGTTTATCATCTCTACTAATTAACATGAGGTAAATTTTTATGCTTCCTCCTCATATATGTTTTTTTCTTTCATTTGTTCATTTGTTTTATTTGTTTTCATTTGTTCTGTATATCATACAGAACATCCCACTCAATCTTATTCATCTATATACTCACTTCCCTTATGGCACCCTCCCATAGCCTCCCCCAACACTGGAGCCCATATACTCTGTCATTCCTGTTACTGTCCACTGTGTTGTCAGCTCCCCCAGCCATTCCCCAGTGCTTGTCTGTCTGTTGAATCTAGTCAGCCTATCTAGAGATCCTTGTTTTAGGAAGATTAGCTCTTCCTCATCAGTCAGCAATCAGTTGTCAAAATTCCTTTAGATAAGATTGGGGTCTGCTGTTCATTTTCCCAGTTCTATGCTGGGTTACTGTCTGGGAGTCTTTTGGGCCACCCTGGCCAACAACTCAAAGGAAGGTATCTCCTGCCTGGCATTGTTTCTTGTTATGTATCCTTTAGCTATACGTATGGACTCAAAAAATTATATTGACCCCATTAATCGTTGGTTATACTTTCCTTTTGGGTGTTTACGACCCTACAATTGGCCCAGATAAACCAATTTATATTTACTCTTAAGGTCGTTTGAGGATCTGTTCCTCAGGGGTAACATGAGCTTGGGAAGAGCCCCTGGCTCCATTCTTTTACCAGTTCCATCTATGTGAAGAATTCTTAACATTATCCGGCCCCTTTAAGTAAATTCACCTATTTTCTCAGTTCCCTGATGATCTGCCACTGTATAGTAGGTTGAAATTGAAAGAAGCATCAGTTTAGATGTCTTGATTCAGAGTTGCATTATTCTAATATTGTACTAAAATTATATTTTGTACATGTATAACTTCAGCTTCAGTCTTTTACAAGTAGCATTATTCTGAGGAAACTTAAACAAATGCCCAATCTGTATTAATTTAGACAAAACATTAGCATATTCCCTTGTTATTACATAGAGAAATGCAAACTGTCTACCCTGAGTTCAGCCTATGAAAAGCATATGCTTACCAGGAGACAATGGCTTTATTCTCCATTTTCACTCCATATTCAGAGAAGAGGATAAGCTAATGGCATCTTCTTCTGATGCTACATTTTCCATCTTAAACAGTTTAATCTTTCAAAACTTGATATAGCAGATATTTATAGCTTTTTAATTTTGAACTTTAATACTGTAATATATATGTGTATGTGTGTAAATGTGTGTTTATGGTTACCTTACTATACATAAGAGTCAATTCAGAATAATTTTGTGGTTTTTATGAGACATACATAGGATTTAGTATCTCTATAAAGCCAATTAATATAATATTCAATTTTTCAAAAATATCTCATTCAGACTTTGTCATCAATATGATTTGAAGGATGGTAGCAAAGTAATACAGTTTCTCCAAGTCATGTTGCTTTTGCTGACTTTTTTACACATATTTGTGTGCAAATTTTATTGCAAAACAGCAGATTATCAAGTAGCTTATATACAGGAAATCAGCATTTCAGATGCACCATTTTGCAACTTACCTGTGTTATCAGTTTAACTTATAATTCATTTTTAAGGTAAATTTATTCTTTTAATATCAAAGTGAATTTTAAATTAAAATATTGTTATCTTCATGTGCTAAGCTCTTTAATGTGTCAGTATCCAAATAAGAAGTAGATTTTTAGTTTATCTCTTTGATTTAATATTATTTTTATGTCTATCTTTATCAGATGAAAATTTCACCGGCTAAGGAGTGTAACTGCATGCAGTGTTAGCAAGAGACCGACAGGTAATTACTGCTTTAATTCAAGTCCTCACATGCTAATGGATTATTGACAGTTACTGATATCATTATAATAGACCACCAGGAAAAATGATTCATAAATCCTGTATTTGGCTGTGCTGAGATATGCAATTTCCTCTAAGGATGAAATTTATCACTGTCACTATGGCCTCTAAGAATTTGAACTTAGGGAATGACATACTAAGGGAAGTAGGAAATAGCACCTAAATTTGACATAGATGTACAGTCTCTGTGTGCTGAGGGAATAAAATCAGAAATTTATTGATAAAATATTATCATCTGTGTTTCCACTTGTATCTGAACCATAGCACATCAAATAGTTATTGAGATGAGATCTCATCCTGTAACATATGCATGTTGTATTGTGTAAAGAAGTTATTCTATAAGCTACAATGGCTAAATTGTGATTATTGAAATACAGAATTAGAAGGAAAATTATATTCTTCCTCAACTCAGCTGTTTAATGAGTGACACTATGGGTTAAATCTATTGTTTTTGCACTTTGAGTTTATACCAGGGCATAACCATCATATATTCAATTCTAAATTTATGACTTTTTGACCAGTTGACAGTGTTCTCTTACTGATTCTCCTCTGTCTAATCTACATTGATGTAGAGTTTTCATTTTTGTTTTTGACTAAATGCTCTGATCTTCCATTCTTGCTATTTCTTCCTTAAGCAAGTGGATTCAAAATCAGAAAGCATAGGATCTGATGGGATGATATTCACTTGGCTGAACCTACAGTTAAGTCAGTACAGTGAAGCTGTTTTCTTACAAGTACTTCATTTGACAATAGAGTGTTCTCAGATCTGTTATAATTCTTAGAATCTTATTATGAAGAGATTTTATTGCATAAGGGGTTATGTCAAAAGCTATTACATACTTAAGTGATGACATTTATATTAAGAGAAGAAACGTTAAGTTAATGAATTAGAAATTAAAATTTTATGTACAAAAGGAAAATATGATGCTGTTGCACTAGCATATGACTTCAAAATTTATTAATTAAAAAAAAAGTTTCATTATGCTCCCTGATTCTGTAGGTTTGGAATTTGGCCAGAGGATGATATAGCCGGTGCCTCTGTTCAAACTGTATACAAATTTTGGCAGTGACTTGGCTGCTGGAGATATTCAGCTTTGGGATCTGTAGGTCCTTCCCAGGATGGCTGAGTCACTCATATGTCTAGCCAGAGATGTTAGTTAAAAGACAGACTCTGGCTGCACTCTGGGCCACAGCGTGTGTGTGATGTTTCAACAGCACAGCAGGCTGGTGGTTATTCAACTTTCTACAAGGCAGTTTGTCAGACATCCAGGAGCAAGTGTTAAGAGGAAGCAGGCTGAGAGATTCTTGGCGTTTCCTAAATTAGAATTGAAATTCATCTAGCTGTAATTTTGGGCAGAAGTCATGATGGGTTCTCACAGATTTAACAATATTAGACATGTGCCTCTCCCCTCAATTGCACAATATCTAAGAATGTGCCTAGGTATTTAACATTCACTAACATAGATTGTATTGAAAATAGAAAATGCAAAAGTAAATGGATGAATATGTGTCCCCATGTATGTGTTGGTGCATGTATGTATGTTGTGAGTATATGTTTATGTATATATATATGTGTGTACACACGTGTGCATGTGTGTGCCTCAGCACCAGGTTAGCAATGAAAGAAAACACTCACATTAACTTCAGGCCTCCATACATGTACACAAAAGTGAGTCCACACAAATGCAAACATATATACACTTACTACAAACACACACAAGAATCCCTGACCTCCTATTAGTGATCTGATTTTACGTAGAGATATTACTTTTAGGCTGAGTGGTGAATAAGAAACTTATAATCCTATTTTCAGGCAAGGTTCTGTAAAAGATTGATAATCAATGCGAGGATCAACTGTATAACTATTTAACCATTGAGCAAGACAGCAGGTCATTTCACGTCTTTCCATTTTACATCACTGCGTTTTGAATATGTATTTTTTTTCCTCAAGGACCAGTATATTGAGTCATCGGAGTAACAAGGACATTGGGGCATGCAGCCTTTGGAATATCCTTCAACCACTGTAGATTTGTCGGCTGAAAAGTTTGTGAGATTCCATTTGCTCTCTCTGGTTTCTGGTTTGGGCAATGTGGTCCATTCATCTCACACATTACCACCAAATGCTTCTTCTTTCAGACGACTTTTACCAGAGTTAAGACAATGCCAGTGATTAGCCTTTCAGCTTCATGCACCATGAGATAAATAAACCTCTTTCTTTAAAATATTTGCCAGCCTGCAAGATTTCATTATAGTAATTAAAACCAGACTAATAGAGCAACCATGTGATAAAATGTTCCTGAAGTCAAAAACATTACATGTTTTTATTGAATGTTCATGATTTTCATAAAATATAGCTTCATGGCGTTTCGCTCCCCTCCCCTCCCCTCCCCCAACTGCCCAATTATCAGCATGTTTCCATTTTTTTTTAACCTTTAAGCATGGATGCTATTTCTACCAAAAAAATTAGTCATTAGTCATATAAATTCCTCTTAAGCACTTGCTTATTGACTTTTCTGTTAAAATTCTCTAATTACAGACATTTGGCTAATAAAAGAAGAAAAATAAGACAAAAGATCTCTTTCTATAAGTTATAAAACTATATACAGAATGATTAATTTAGAAGTCTTCCAGATTGCATGTTGGTTTGAAGATTGGAAAGGGATTGGTAGCATTCCCTCCGTGCTAAATGTATTTATCTTAACACATTCGTTTTTCTTCCATCATTTGCACTAGATTTCATGGACAAATTTAACTTCTATATGTTTTTATCTAATATTTGCAAACACGAATGGAATAGGAAAGAAGTTCAAAGAATATTTAATATATTTATTAGAAGAAAATAGATGTAAGGATTCTCAGAAAATTATAAAGTCAATCCAAGGTAGCATAGCAGAAGAAACAAACTCAGTCCTGGGGTCTGGTGTACATAGAGGCCTAAGGAGCCAAAAGTTATGGTCAGGTGAGTTATTCTCAGGTCAGCTGAGAACGTTCACTGGGAAAAATGTCTCAAGATAATTAAGGAAAACCTGGCAGAGTTTGTATTTTTCAAGTTTATTTTGAATCCATCTGTTCATGTTATTGCACTTTAATTTTTATCAAAGTTTCATGTATTTCATACAATATACTGGGATCAGATTTAGATCCTCTCCACTGTGTGTGCTGCCCTTTAATATGCCCTATCCAATTTCATGTTTCATGTTCTCTCTGTCTCTCTCTCTCTGTCTCTCCTCATATATATGTATAAAATCATATTTGTGTTTCCAGTGTTGTTTGGTGTGGATCTGTCCACTGGAGCCTTGTTACCAACTCTACAGAGAGTATTCAGTGGAACACTTTGGCCTGAAGAGAAGCTCAAGAGGGTGCAGAGAATGAATAAATTATCTCAGAACAGTCAATCTAAAGAGACCTAAGAGAACAACACTACAACCCCAACCACCAATATACTAGGAATTAATAAACACTAGTCAATAATAACCCTTGATATTGGTGGTCTCAGGGTCCCAGTAAAAAGATAAAAGCATAAACATTTGTATCATGTTAATTAATAGAGGCGATGAACATTACCGTTGAAATCTACCCGATGACTTTATAGAAATACACAGGCACCAAAGATCTGAGTGGAAACAATTATGACTAGCAATAATCAGATACATACAGATTAGAGACACATGTGCCAGCATCTCAATGTTAGTAGCAAAAACAATGAGTCTTTCTGTAAGAAACAGTATATTTTAAAATGAAATGGAGATCTTTTTTAAAAGTTAAAAACTCATTCAATTTTCTGTCTTACAGGGCTTATACTGAGTTCAATATTGTATAAATGTATTAACTCAACTGTGAACCTAGAAACTTCCACCCACTAGGAGCTGTGTTTTTGCTCTGAAAACTGTCATAGGGCATGTTAAAGCTGCAATGATATGCTTCTTCTAAAAAAATAAAAAATAATATTAAAAAATGTAGGAAACAGCAAAAAAAGATACAGACTGACTGAATGAATTAGAAAAAAGAATCCATGTATGTTCTACATCCAAGAAACACACCTCACCATCAGGATAAAGAATGGAGAAAGCTATTACAAGACAACAGAACTCTAAAACCAGGTGTAGCTATTCAAGTGTCTGACAAAATAGACTTCAAACAAAAACTTGTCAGAAGAGACAGGGAAGGCTGTTTCATACTCATAAAAGAAA
>NW_008353484.1:379819-385660 GCF_000622305.1 Nannospalax galili | reverse complement strand
ACCCATACACACATATCTTCCATTGTCTCCACTAGATAGGTCACACACACACACACACACACACACACACACACACACACACATACACACCCATACAAAGGCAAACTATGGAGTTACTTAGCATCAGAAATAAAATGGAGCTAACAGATAGCTACAGACCATTCCAACCAAATGCTAAAGAAAGAACTTTCTCCAAAATGATCACATATTAGGGCACTTCAATTTTACAATGATCTCATCTCCCTGTATCTTTGTCTCTGTCTGTCTGTCTCTCTGTCTCTCCTCTCTTAAAATTTCAGTGATGCTTTTCCTTGCTCAAATATTTGTGGCCTTTATCTCCATTTGAGATGAGCTTTGGTTTATAAAATATCAAATTACATTCAAAAGACAATTTAAGAAGTGTCAACCATTCTCCTAAGAATTTCAGCAGTAAGGGCAGACTGTACTTGAAGAAGAGAACAATTTTCTGTTTGTTTTTTTAGGTTTATTTATTTTAATTGTGTGTTTGCCTCAATATATGTGTTTTCAGCGTGTGTGTTTTCACCATGTGTGCACAGGTATACTCAGAGGTTAGAAAATCCTGGAACTGGATTTACAGTGATTATGAGCTACCTGATGTGGGTGCTGGGAACTGAACCAGACTCCTCTAGAAGAGCAGCAAACACTAACTGCTGATTAATCCATTAAGCCCCCTATGTCAAGGTCCTTACTGTGGCCTCAGAATCATGATCTTTACCTGCTCCTCTGTCTTCTCTTTCCTTTAATCTTACTGTCAGTCATTGCGGGTAACTTCATTTCAGATCTCTCTCTTTCTCAAATATTATCATGATGCTTCTTCACTTGGTTATACAGCACAGAATTTTCCTTTACAAAATTTGTCTTACCTCATTGACCTACTTCTCTAAGTACACAGTTCATGTCGAGAAAGCCTTCTTTGAACTTTGCATGCTAGTTCTAATATGCTTTCAAAGGAATATCACATGAACATCATAAGCTGTCATGACTGCTGCTATATATTATTATAAATTGATTTGTGTAGAAATGTGGGTATGAGTATTTAGTCACGTAGGGTTACGTTTATTTAATTGTTACTTCTGTTTTATTTTTATGCTACATGCACTTGATACATACCATAGACTAGACGAAACTCAGTATCGTAGCCAAGCCTGACATACCTCAAACTCCTATTCCTCCAATCTCAACCTTCTGAGTGCTGGGGTTACAGGCTTGTGTCCCTACACCTAGCACTCAGGTAATATGTGAGGACTAGAATTTTAAAAATGGATACAGTAACAACAAAATAAAAGACAAATACATATAATTTTGTGTACACAAGCTCAATATCCCCCAATATTCTACAGCATAAATTCTACCATATGGTCCTACACTCTGCCAAGGGTATAACTGTATTAATACCCTTTCAGTCAGTGTTAAATGTTCAGCAGGGCTGACCGGAGAGTTGCTAGAGCAGTGTTCTGAAGTAAGAGCAGTTGGGCAGTGTTATCATCCAACAGTAAGAGCAGAAATCTAGAGAAAGGGCAGTTGCAAAGCAGTTGATGGTGCTCTAGTCACATTCTCTGTAAGTATATCTAGATGTTCTTTGTGAACATGAATACTTTTCTAAATTTATGGACTTTAAGTATCAAATATGAGGTCTGTTTTTATTTAACAGTAATCTCGTACACACATATTTATATGTGTATATATATATATATTCACCCAAATTATAAGGAAGATAAACAATAATTAGTTATATCTTTTGGAATTATTTACCAGTGGGCTTTATACACCCTTTAACATTACTGGCTACTGCCATTACTTTCAATTACTGCCCAGAACTTGACCATAAAATCTTATTGAAGAAAGCATGTGCTTATGTGCTCATGGGAGATCAAGCTGGTACTGACCTAGAGGTTTTTTCCACACCAGGTATCTTTCATTGTGATGGAAGGTGCTATGCATGCTACCAGAGGACAAAAGGCATTATCAGTCATACCCAGCTGTGAACCCAGCAAGCTAAATAATGACTGGCCTGGCAAGATGCACCCACTGGTGCAATAATGGCACAAATGTTATGGGAGTAGCCAAGACTTTCTGGTTGTAATTAATTCCTCTCCAGAAGCTGGAACCTCTATAGGGTACTTTTATCAAGCTCATTAACATGTGACTAGGAGGGAATAGACTGTTGGGAAGAATACATGACTGATATTCTGCTGAACGGGTGTTACATTCAACTGATTCCTAATGGCTTAGAGTTATACCCATTGCTTAGATTTTCCCCTCATTCCCCCTCAAAAACACTTCCTTTTGCAAGAGATAATAAAAGTCTTTGTGGAGTGCTCAACCCTACACATCCCATTAAGGTTCAGAGGTTGCTTGGGAAGTGACCACAGAAAGATTGCAAAACCCAGAGGCAGTGGATGGTTTCAGTGAAACAATGTTCTCTGGACACAACAGGGCAGTTGCGAATATAAAATCAAAGAAGTTCTAACAACATTCACAAATTCTGCATAAGGTCAAGCCAGGCAAAATCTCAGCATGGAGATGGGAGATGGGCATGGAGACCCACCCCTGGCTGAGGAGCTATTGCTAACTAATAGTTTCTGAAAGAGGGAGAGTCAGTCATCTTTAAGGATATGACCTCAGGTAAGTTGACCATCCTCTAGGCAATGTCTCCAAATCCAAGAGGATTTAAGTAACAAAAACTAGACATTATGGGCTTAAAAAAGAAATAACACAACATTGGGTTACTAAGGAGGTTTTGTGGACTTGGAGAATATGGGGTAGGGGTGAATATGACCATGATCAAAATACATTGTATGAAATTCTCAAAGTTATAAGGATATTATTTTTAAAAAAGTTATTTATCTGATGTGTGTGAGTGTTTTCCTTGCATATATGTAAGTGCACCTGTGTTGTACAGTGCCTGTGGAGGCCAGAATACAGCTTCAGATCCCCCAGGACTGGAGTTAGGGATGATTGTTAGCTGCCACATGGGTGCTGGTATCAGAAAAAAGTCCTCTGGAACAGCAACCACTGCTCTTAACTGCTAAGTCATCTCTCCAGCCCCAAGATACTATTTTTAAATGTGTTATTACTTTTTTTTTTTTTTTTTGCTCTTTTTGAGACAGGATCTCCCTGCAGCCCCAGCTGTCCTGTAGATGGGCTGGCTTTGAACTCACAGAGATCCACCTGACTCTGCCTCCCAAGTACTGGGATTAAAGGTGTGTGCCACCACACCCATCCTGTTATTACTTTTTAGAAAGTTTTTGTATGTGAAATGACTTGCACAAAAATTCATTGTCTGGAAATCCAGTAACATTCAAGTAATATCACCTCAAGCAAGCACATGCATTAAAACACAGTGCCTCATAGTTTAATATTACATTACAGATATTGAAAACATTTCTTCACCAAACACATAATCATCTCTAGAAGTTCATTTTAAAAAGAATCATGTCTTTTTTATGCTGTATAGTGCTGTGCTATCCATAATTTTCCTAGAATCTATTATTTGATGGGCAGAATGCTTAGTTTAAAGACATGGTATTAAGAAAAATCAAGTTTTCTAGGGTTAAACATTCTGTATTTTACTGTTTTTATAATCCAGACAGAACAAAGTAAGTCCTAAATATTGACTTTCAGCTTAGAGTGCAAATCTATGAATTTCATTTTACCTTAACATAATTAGCTCATTTAATCAATGCTTTATTAACTTGTACACATCATGAACAGAAAATGCAAAATTTAATGAAACATAATTTTGTCAAATAGAAATCTTTGGGGAAATGTATTTGTCTCTTGAAAGAGATTTTAAAATACTGTGTCATTTGGGATGGAAGCACAGGTCGTATATCTCCTACTCCATCTTAAACAAATGGGTGACTTTACACATAAGCCATGGTACTTCATTGCTTCACCTAGATATGAGAGCATCTTCCCTGTAATAGCTTGACACTTAATCCCACCATCTATCACCTTTGGCAAGTGAGATGGGCTGGCATGTATCCCTGGTGAAAGGGGGAGACATTGGATTCTAACAGACCCAGTTTCTATATAAAATATTATGATAACCAGAAACCATATATAGTCCAATAGCCTGTAGAATGAACACACATTTAGTTTGATGTGAATAGAAAAAAAAATGCACAGCAGTGAGGATGTACACATGACAAGTACATATTGCAGGCCAATATTGAACATCCTGATGGATCAGATCTTGAGTGAAAGGGAACACGCATTATCGAAAGAAACAAGAGCAGTTCTTTGACTTAGTCCCAAGAGGCTTTGTTTTTCCTTTTGATTATTATCATTGATATTGTTTCATTTTACTTTGTTTTGTTTGTTTTGCAATTAGCTTCCACAGTAGCAGTTTTCCTTTTGACATTTTCATGCATACTTCATTTGGGGTGATTCCTTGTCCTCTTTACTCCTCTTCGCTCCCCGTTCCCTGTGATCCAAATCCTCCTTTGCACTCTAATATTTCATGTGCCTTATTGTCTCCCTGTCCTCTTCACTAGAGCCTCTTTATCCCACCTCATGGACCACTTTCTAGTTTCCTGGACTTTATCCATAGGTCCTTCCAGCTTGATACACATGTTTAATGTTTTGAAGCTAGAATCTACAGGAAAGAGAACTTATGGCATTTGTTTTAATATGAGTGTGCCCTACCCCACATAATAAAACGTTTTCCAGCTCCATTTCACCTCCTGAAAGTTTTATCATTTTGTTTATTTGGGTAAAATTCTATTGGTCATATGTATCCCATTTTCATTACACATTAATCTCAACATATTTTTCTATCTGTTTTGCAAATGATTTTGAAGGAAGGATAGTAGACCACAAATTTCTGGAAAAAAAACAATAGAGTTAGCTTTATGTACTCTATGTTTACCAGTCCTTAGCAATTGGATGGCCACCCTGGACAGAGGTCAAAACCTTTGGTGCAATTCAGATGAGTCAGTTTCGTAAAGGAGTTCAGTGCTCAAGGCAGCACTGCCAGCATCCAGGTGATAAGTTCTCAAGTAGTAAGGGGTTTAAGATGTGAGTTACACAACACAATAACCACTACGCTCACAGAACAACATGAATTCACCTTATAAATAAAAATATGAAGAAAAGATCTTGAATGAAAAGAAGAAATTACTAAATATTTTCATTTACATAAAATATGGAAATAGGAATATCGTCATACAGTTTTGGTATTCAGGACAGTTCTCATGGTCAGAGATTGAGACACAGAAGGGATCATTCATAATATTCTCCTAGTTAAGATGTTAGGTATCTGGGTATCTTCAGATATTTGGTGGACACTATTTGAGTTGTATATCAAGGTTGAAATGAAGCTTGCTCTGTGAACCTACCAGGAAAAGAGTGGAAATACTTTCAGTAAGGAAATAAGCTATTCTGACTTTCCAAAGGCAATCAGTCGACCTACTAGCGTCTGGATTGTGGGGTCATTTGAGTGTCTTCCATAGGCTCAAGCATTGAAATACTTGGTTCCCAGTGTCCAGTCTACAAAGAGGAGGGAAAACACAGAGGAATTATTTCCTCCATGCTTCCAAGTGAAGCCAGCTGTGGTGGAGCAGGACCTTTGACTTATCTTCGCATAGGTGGAACTGGTAAAAGAAAGGAGCCAGGGGCTCCTCCCAAGCCCATGTGACCCCTGAGGAACAGATCCTCAAATGGCCTTAAGAGTAAAAATAAATTGGTTTATGTGGGCCAACTGTATGGCCTTAAACACCCAAAAGGAAAGTATAAACAAAGATTAAAGGGGCCAATATAATTTCATAAGACTCCATATGTATAGCTAAAGGCTACATAACAAGCAACAATGCCAGA
>NW_008353484.1:316518-379755 GCF_000622305.1 Nannospalax galili | reverse complement strand
CCAGCATAGAACTGGGAAAATGAACAGCAGACCCCAGTCTTATCTAAAGGAATATTGACAACTGATTGCTGCTAGATGAGGAACAGCTGACCCTCCTAAAACAAAGACCTCTAGATAGGCTGACTAGATTCACCAGAAGGGCAAGTAGTGGGAAATGGCTGGGGGTGCTGACAACACAGCAGACAGAAGCAGGGATATCAGAGTATAAGGGCCTTAGTGGAGGGAAGGAGGATATGGGACAGTGCCATCTGGGAAGTTAGTTGAATATGGGATGTTCTGTGTGATACACACACACACACACACACACACACACACACACACACAAATAAATTCAACAAATTTTTAAAAATGTATTATATTTGAGGAGGAAGCATGGAAATTTATGTCATGTTGATTGGTAGAGGTGATAAACATTACAATTGAAATGTACCCGATGACTTTATAGACATACACAGGTGCCAAGGATCCAAGTGCAACTGATTATGACTAGTAATAATCAGATATATACACATGAGAGACACATGTGCCAACATCTCAATGTTATTAGAAAAAACAATGAGTCTTTCCGTAAGAAACAATGTCTTACATGGCTTATATGAATTCAATATTGTATAACTGTTTTAATTCAACAGCGAAACTAAAAATTTTATAGCCACTTTTGAAAGACATGTATCTTTGCTCTGGAAACTGTTATTGAGTATGTTAAAGCTGTAATAAAATGCTTCTTCTAAAAAAAATTTTTTAAGTAGTAAAAAAAAATAAATAAAAAGTAAATGAATACTTAGTTCTTAGTTCATGGCCCAGTTTGGAACGGTTGTGGAACTTTTAAGAGGTGGAGACTTGGCAGGGGAAATATGCAACTGGGGGCAGGAATTGGGGTTTTATAGCCTCTCCTACTTCCTGTTCTCTCTCTCTGCTTCCTGTGTCTGGATGGAAATGTGATCAGCCAGGGTCCTGCCCTGATGCCAGGTTTCCCCTGAATTTTTCCATGTCTTCCATGCCATAATGGACTCTATCCCTCTGGAATTATAAACCAATACAAACCTTTTTTTCTCCTGCAAGTTGCAGTTGTCATAGTATTTTATAATAATAAGAGAAAAGTAACTAATGCAGAAATATTTTCTATTGTCCACCTACTATGTATGTATGTATGTATGTATGTATGTATATGAGTAAGAAGTATAGCATTAATTTTATTTTGGCATGAAATTAGTGCATATTTTAAAAGTAACATTTTAGTGTATTCTGGGATTTTGGTGTTTTCCATTGTTTTATTCTGGCAAATAAGAATGTTTTACCATGCATAATGACCTTTTTTTGGTCTTTTTGATACAAGGTCTCCCTATAGTCCCAAGTGGCCTAGAATTCATAATGTAGACCAGTTTGGCTTTGAACTCACAGAGATCTCCCTGCCTCTGCCTCCCTATGCTGGAACTAAAGGTGTGTGCCACCATACCCAGCCCACATAATGACTTTTTTGAAAGTAGTCAATACGAGTACATAATATTAGGAAGTTCTGGTTCTACTTTAAAAGGTGATTTGTCATTTAAAAACCCATCTAAGAGTAGGCAAAAGGAGATGATGTAGAGCAGTAAGTTACATCCCATCTTCTTCTTCATGAGTTCCAGAAATCATACTCTACATTTCTAATTTTCCATATACTAATATTAGAATATTTGCATATAACTAGAAAGATAAACATAAACATTATAGCTTGCTATTGAACAACTCTTATTAAAAAAACGACCGGCTTACAGCTTAAGAGATGATGATCGCACCACAAAGAATCATAATCTGAAATTACTGACCCTTAAGACCAAAAAATTGTGTTGTGAATTCTGTGTTAGAAACAAACAAACAGAAAATATTAGAGTAGCTTCTTCAGGCCTGAAGCAATTCAGCAAACACATCATATGTCTAGGGTACATTGTTATGCTGGAGCACATGGAGCCATATATATATATACACACACACACACACACAATGATGAAATAGATTTAAGAATGAATTGGCTTAAATAGAGCTTTATAAGCAAGCCATAGTAGGCCCTCATGTTGATTCATAATATTGGGACATTTTTCTCTGTGACTGGCCCACTTCAAAATTGTTCACCTTAGCTGCTCTTACTTAGGTATATCTGCAGCATAGTCACGTTTATATAACATGTGTATTGTTTTCTTTAAACAACATTAAACCTGTTGGGTTATCATCTTGTCACCAATACCTATGCTATAGATTATGACCAAGGAACACTTTGTTGCCATAAATGAACTATAGGAAATTCTCCCAGCTCCGTACTGTAGTTGTACACATAACTTTATCAGTGGGGGCTCACGATATATCTACCACACTTCAGCAAAGATTTCCTTTAGAAATTGAGAATGGATTTCATAATAAATACATTTTAAGACAACTGACTGCCATAAGCTTTATTCTTTCACATTTAAAAATAGCATCTATGGTGTAATGGTCTATTTGGAAGCATTTCTGTCTTTGAGGAAAAGCATTTTACAAATAAACATTTCATAAGTACACTTTACTACACCTAAAACAGTCGCTTTATGTCAAGCGTTGTTACTCCTGAACAATGAAGGTGAATGGTACTTACTCATGACCTTGAAAAACTCACAGTCCTGCAAGCAAGACAAGGGAAGTAACAACTGTGAGAAAACGATGTAAGTATAGCATGTTGGGATGTATGTGATGCCATGAACTGGCAGAGTGCCTAGCCCTGCAGAATTTAATGAAATCATCACCAGTTACTTTACAGAAGTGGTTCATAAATTCAGAATATTAGGGTTGTAAAGAACAAAAGAGAAGAGAAAGGGTAGCAATGGAGATAACGGGAAAATGGGAAGATGAGCAATAACAAATTCAGGAAAATTAGAATGCAAAATACTTGCTTCAGGACCAGAAAGATGACACAGCAGGTGACGATTCTTTCTGCACAAGTCTGCAGATAAGAGTTCAATACTCAAAATTCACTTAATGGTAAAAAGAAGTAACCGATGTCACAAACTTGTTCGCTGACCTTCACATGTGTGCTATGGCATATGCACCCCATTCCACATACACACGTGTACTAATAACATTATTTTTTTAGTGTTGGGGGTGGTGATCAGGATGTTTTATTTTTATATATATTTTAATCAAGCTTTTGTGAATTTCATACAATAGATCTTAATCATATTTAGACCACTTCCTCCATCCACAACTCCATATAGAACCCCCACACCAAATTCTATGCTTTCTGCTATATATATTAAGGCCTAAGCAGTCAAGCATCTGACTCTAGATGTCCCTCGGTGCAAGTTGATCCACTGGAGTCTAGTCAGCCTAACTAGAATCACTCCTTTTAAAGAAGATCAACTCTTCCTCACCCAGCACTCATAGGTTGCCATTAGCTCCTAGGCTAAGGTTAGTGCCTGCTGCCTAGGGCCTCCCTGTAGGCCCAGCTGGCCTAGAATTCACTATGCAGACCAAGCTGACCTCAATCTCACAGAGCTCTTCCTGCCTCTGCCTCCCTAGTGCTACGATTAAAGGCATGAACAACCATGCCTGAACTAATAACATTTTTAAGATTTTTTTAATTGGTTAAAATATTTGTTTGTGCTCACATATGACCCCAGTAAACTCATTTTACTTAAGCCTCTGACTCTATGTCAACACAGTATTCCAACATTATTCTCTTGGATAAGTTATGTTTTTTTTCTGGTTGCTGAAAAATTACATTCTACAGTCTTCTTTTCCAGTATTGACAAATGGTTAAATGGGAAGGGAGGTCAAAAAGAAAATCAATGCAATTGTACCAGCCTCATTACTAGGTCAGTCTTGCCTTCACAGTGCATACTCAGACTGATTTCCTCTCTGGGTAAGGCTTTTAAAATGCTGCTTGCCAGCTGATCTGTCAGCTCAGGGGAAGAAAAATTAGTTTTCAAAATACAAATACACAACAGAAAAAAATGTAAAGTGAAGCCTCACATAAAGCTATCGTGATTCCACTTTTAATTACCTTCATTAGAAACAAGTGAAGCTGGACAAGTCATTGGTCACTTCTATTCATAATAAAAGATGTAAAAAATGCAACTGGACAAATCTTTGGGGACCATCCTTGTCAAGTAACTTCTCCTTCATTTTATAAAAATGGAAATCTTTGCATGAAGAAGTCAAGTGACTTGCTCAAAGTGACACATTAAGTTAAATGGTTAGACCTGAGCATGCTCCCAGTAGGAAGATCTCAGAAAGCAGAGGAATTGAGTCTGCAGGGAAATGGTGGTTCTTTTCTATTGAATTATAAGCTGTTATTCTTCGCAAAACGTCCCTTTTCTATGGATACACCACTATACCTATATATTTGTGGCCAACTCTGTGTTTAAATGCGTACTCCAGTGAGACTTTTTGCTCTTCACTTTTTAAAATTCTGTGTCCTCGTTAGTTTCATCCATAGACATACATCAAAATCAATGTGGAGATTTGACAAAAAATGTCGGTACTTCTCAGTGATTCAAACTTAATTGGTCAGGGAATACAACCTAGGCTCTGTATATTTAAAGTTCCCCAGATGACACTAATGTGAAATCAGAACCAGGAGCAGTTGCTGCAACAGCCTTATAACTAGAATTCAATTGTTTATAGACATCCTCTTATTCATGAGCAATCTATACTGCTGATATTTAATATTTTCTTCATGTGGACTAGTATTTAATTTATGTAAATTTAATTAAGATATTTATTTCTAGAAAATGATAAACTATCCATGATATAATAAAAATTGATTTAATATTAGAACTAAAACAATAATTACTATGTATTGGAGTAACACCATTGTTTATCTGAGATCTTGAAGCTGAATTAGTGCTATCTTCATAATTGGCCCATGTCACAGAAATTCAGTGACATGATACCAAACCATTCTTCATTTTATAAATCAGAGGATTGATTAGTAAGTTTAAAGACAGTGTTTGTAAAGATTTCAGGCCTTTTATAATAATAATAAAAAAATACCTCACTTAACACGAGTCCAGAGGCCTGGCATATTGAGAGTCCACGCTTCAACCTACAATAGCAAGCAAGTGAAAGTTGTCTATGTATGAGTGTGTGTGCCTATGGGGACACTGACCTTGTATTTTGATCTTTCCGTGGCTCTCAGTTAGCCTATAGGAGAAATTCTGCTGCACAGGATGAGTGACTTCGTGTCTAATTCCCTAAGATAGTTGCTTCTCTTTTTATGAGGCCTTCCTGACAAAATAGAGTGAAGCACAGCCATTCCATTTGCTTATAGTTCTCCAAAGTTCCACAAATGGCCTGTTACACTGAACAAGCCTGCGTCTTCAAACTGAAACTTCTGCAAGGTTGCTAAATGGAATAGAACTGCAGTGATGGCAGAGTGTGTAGTGTTGCTGATCCAGAGATCAAACACAGTTTATCTCGGGCTACCTTTAGCTCCACCAGTAGCCACTCCTCACCCATATCTGAGTCTGATCTAACACCCTGTGACTAACAGATTAAAAGAAACCCTATCTTCAGATATCATCTGAGGCCTGTAGCTGAGATTTCCCTTTTGCTAAGCCTGCATATTTAATGTTTTTGAAAAGTGTCTTGATTTATGAATTTCTTTTCTCTCATATTATAAAACCTTCATGAAGCTGCATCCACACTAGAACATGGAATTTGGACTGACCCAAATCTGTATTCTCAGGCCACGGTCACTCAGATTTGGCTCATAATAAACTCTGTCTTGCCCATTTGGAGGTGAGGGTTGTACTTTTGTATCATGTTGACACCGATTTGTTATTTATAAACTGGATGACAATGAAGAATTCTAAGTAGCATTTGATTCCAGGAAATAAACTTGGAAGTCATCGTGGATGGCTTTGGTTATCAACATGACACATCTGGGAAGAGGGAACCTTATTTGGGGAAACTACCTCATCTGATTGGCCTGTGGGAAACTTTGTGAGGCTTTTTTTTTTTTTTCATTATTATTGTTGTTGAGTGATGTGGGAGTGCCGGGCCTATTGTGGGTAGTGCCACCCCTTGTCAGGTGGTCCTGGTTTGTATAAAAAGCAGGCTGATGGGGCTGGAGAGATGGCTCAGTGGTTAAGAGCGCTGACTGCTCTTGCAGAGGACCCTGGTTCGATTGCCAGCACCCACATGGCAGCTATGAACCATCCTTCACTACAGTTCCAGGGAATCCAAAGCCCTCTTCTGACCTCCGTGGCACTGCACAACATGGGCACACCCACATACATGCAGGCAATACACCCATACACATAAAATAAAAATAATAAAGAAAATATTAAAAAAAGAAAGCAGGCTGAGTACAGGCAGGAGGATTAAGTCAGTCAGAACCATTCCTTAGAGATTCACCACAATGGAAAGCAAACTAAGAACATATGCATTCTGTTTTCCCATACAGAAGGCATTTAATTAAATAGGACCCCGTGGGGAAAAAAAGATATTCCGGAGGCGTGTCCCGGCTACAGAAGGGATCCCACTTATTCACTAAATCTGGATGTGGGAAGTAGTAAAGGGTTGCATTACGGAAGGGAAGGATGGTGTTAGCCAAAACAAAGGGGCATAGCACACATTCACATACATATACCCACACACACTCAGAGGGGATTTAACTTAATATTTTGTATAGATGTATCAACAGTTAAATCTGGTGTGTGGAGAACCAAAGCCAAACATCAATTCAATTTTTCCAAACATGTCTCTTCTTGGTGACAGCAATAGGGTCACTTCCCCGTTCTGCCTGTGCTCTGCTTATCTTTTTGTTTACCCGATTTTGCCCATTTTTCTTTTCTTCTCACACTCTACTCTGCTCTGTGTTTTTGCTTTTCTTAGTTGTCCAGAGTTCATGGCTATTTGTTTCCTATGTGATAAATAGAGATCATGCAAAATCATTTCGTAAATTTTTTATTGAATTTTTGTGTATTTCATATAGAACATTTACCATTGGCTCTCTCCCATAGCCCCCCACTGGAATTCATGCATTCTGTCATTTCTGTTAAGGCCTATGGTGTCATGTTAGTGTCCCCAGATGTCCCTTAGTGCAAGTTCATCCACTGAGGTCTAGTCAGTCTAGAGACCCTCCCTTTAAGATCAGCTCTTCTGCACCCAGGAGTAATCAGCTGCCAATAGTTCTTTGACTAAGATTGGGGTCTGCTGTCCATTTCCACAGTTCTGTGCTGGTTTTTTTTCTATATGAGTTTGAATGGGTCATGTGCATGCTGATGCCATTGCTGTAGGTTCATATGAACATATGAACAGTCCCAGGAGCCTGTAGGACTCTAGTCCCATATGGTCATGCACCTCCTCCTGGCTCTTACAATCTTTCTACCCTCTCTTCTGCAGTGGTCCCTGAGTCCTGGGTAGGTGGAGTTTAGTGTAGGAGTCCTGTCCAAGGACCCACACTCTGTAGACTTATTATATACTTTTTGGCCATTTGTGACCTTTTCTTTCCCTGGCCCTCTGTTGCATGAGGGAGGTTTATTGATAAGAGCTGGGAGATGTATTAGTGTTCTCTTTATCTCTTGTTCTATGTTCCATGAGCCTTAGATATACAGGTTGCATTATAAATGTACCACTTAGACTTTGGCAGTTCACAGACAGCCTCTGTGTACAATAAGTTGTGGAACTCTGTAGTAATCTCTGCTTAAAAGAAGCTTCTTTGATGGGTTGTGACTGGGATAATTGTCTGTAAATACAAGGATCCATACTTAGCACATAGTAAAAACATTTGTCTAGAGATGTGACAGCCTTGGGGTGTTCTCTAAGATCTATGATATCTCGAGCCATGTGTTTTTGGATGTGAGTTTCCTCCCACTGAGTGATCTTTAAGTACAATAAGGCATCTATTGATTACCCCCAAGATAAAAGTTTCACTACTGCTCCAATACAATTTGCTGTGTTGGTCATTGACATGGTTATTAGGTCTTAAATCTGGGATTGGACCACTGATTCATGTTCTCCCTTACCAACTTGCACAGTGCTAAAACTATGATAGCTTCCCTTCAGGGGAGGTAGCTTCCAAGTGAGTTCCAGCTCCATTGCTCCAAGTCCTGTATCCAAAGTGTGTCCTGTCTTCAGCAATAGGATCTTATCATCAAGTTCTGGGAGGCAATCAAGGGCTGTGGCAATAGCCTGTGTTATTTGGGGAGTCTCTTAGACTACCCTGGCCAACAGCTCAAAGGAAGGTTTCTTCTGTCTGGCACTGTTTCTTGTTATGTAGCCTTCAGCTGTACACATGTACTCATGTAGACATATTGCATGTGAAATTTGTCAGTAGGTTTTTGAACTAATTGGATTCCCTCTAGTGATTTTTTACAGTAGCTAGGCATTGTTTATCTTTCACACACACCCCTTGTCTAACCCTCCCTCCAGACCCTCCACAGTTAAGTATACCCATTTCCCCCATTTATCTCTGGATAATACCTGTCTCCTACGGTCCCTGCTCTCAGTCCCTGAGTTCGGTCTTCCCCTTTAGCCCCACAGTTCCTTGTATAACCCTCCTACCTCTCCCATTTAAATACCCCCATTTCGCCCATTTACTCCTTAATAACTTCTGTTTCCTATTGTTCTCTCTCAGATTTCTTCTTTCCCTTTAACTCCCTGGTTCCTTTCCATTTTCCTAGTTTCTGCAGTTCCATCAGGATACATACTCACATATAAGGATTTTGTGCTAGGATCCAAAAATAAGGGAGAACATAGGTAGTTTGTTTTTCTGAGCCTGTGTTACTTTGCTTAGTATAACAGTTTCTAGTTCCATCTATTTACCTGCAAATTTCATAATTTCATCTTTCTTTACCACTGAGTAGAACTCCATTGTGTAAATGACCCACATTTCATTATCCACGGGTCAGTTGAGGGACACTTAGGTTCCTTCCAACTCTTAGTTATTGTGAAAAGAGCAGCAACAAACATGGATGTACAAGTATCTCTGCAGTAGGATGAGTCCTTTGAGTATATGTCAAGGAACAGTATAACAGGCCGTATGATAGGTTCTTTTTTATTTGGGGGGGGTGTGTTTAGTTGTTGTTGTTGTTATTGTTTTTTAACAGGGTCTCCCTAGCCACGCCCCACTTGGAAGTCAGGAAGAGAACCAGGGTGGCCTCGATTTTTGCAGAGACACACTGCCTCTGCCTCCCTAGGTCTGAAGTTAAAGGTACAAGCCACAACGTCCCGCATAATTTTGAGTCCTGTAAGAGTTCTCCACACTGCTTTCCATAGGAGTTGCAGGAGTTTGCAATCCCACCAGCAGTGAATTAGTATTTCCCTTTTCCAACATCATCTCCAGCATTTAGTATCATTTGTTCTCTTGATCTTAGCCAGTCTGACTGGGGTAAGATGAAATCTTAAAGTGGTTTTAATTAGCATTTTCCTAATGACTGATTTTGAACATTTTTAAAGATGATTATTCATCATCTTTATTTCTGCTTTTGAGAACTCTCTGTGCAGATCCTTAGCCCATCTTTTAATGGTTTACTTCCTTTCCTGATTCTTTGTGTTTTGAGCTCGTTATATATTCTGGATGTTAAACCTCTGTCAGATGTGCCGCTGCTGGTGAAGATTTTCTCCCATTCTGTGGGTTTTCTCTTCACTTCCTTGGTGGTTTCTTTTGTTATACAGAATCATTTTAGTTTAATGAGGTCCCACTTGTTGATTTTTGACCTTAATTCCTGAGCAACTGATGTTTGATTTAGAAAGTTCTTTCCTACACCTATATCTTATATGTTACTGCCAATATTTTCTTCTAACAGTTTCAAAGTTTCTGGCTTCACATTGAGGTCTTTGATGCATTTAGAGTTCACTTTTGTGCAAGGTGAATAAGATCTAGATTCATTCTTCTACAGGTGGTGTCCCATTAAATTTTCTCCTTCCTGCTCTCTGTTTGACCTGCCCTCACTCTCTTCAGGGTCTGATGCTCCTGATGTGGGTAGACAAACCACATAACACGTCTTTATCTGAATTTTGCATAGTACATACTTTTGGGGAGGGGAGAGGAGAAACTTACAAAGAAACGAACACCCCCCGCCCAGGTCTGCACAGCTCGGACCACCATCCCAGATGGCTTTTGCCCACGGTCTGCCTCATCCGTGTCCTCGCATGCCTACTCACCCCACAGAGTTCTGTGAGGGATCCACGGGGTCTTCAAGAGGCCCCCTAGTGCCCCACAGGGTTCAAGGCAAACTGACTCGCCTGCTCCCTGTCCCCTGCTTCCCAGAATGCCCCCAATTCCTCCTTCTGTCCTTCCAATCTCCCACCATGCTAGGCT
The DNA here is from genome assembly GCF_000622305.1 of Nannospalax galili. Classification (NCBI taxonomy): domain Eukaryota; kingdom Metazoa; phylum Chordata; class Mammalia; order Rodentia; family Spalacidae; genus Nannospalax; species Nannospalax galili. The sequence goes on along the minus strand of NW_008353484.1, from coordinate 369,476 downwards.
CCACCCTTCTTCCCAGGGTGCCCTGCACTCTCCCATGGCTCTTCAGAGGAAGTCTGGGAGGAATAAATCATTTTCAGGCTACAGGTGGAGATCCAGTTTTGCCAGAACCATTTGGTGAAGATGCTGTCTTTCCTCCATTGTATGCTCTTGGTAACTTTATCAAATATCAGGTGACTGAAATTGCATATACTTATGGTTGGCTCTGCAATTATGTTCCATTGATCTATGTGTCTATTTTTGTACCAGCATGATGCTGTTTTCATTACTATAGTTCTGTAATATTTTGAGATCTGGCATGGTGATTCCCCCATCATTGCTCTTAGTGCTGAGGGTTGCTTTGACCATCTGGGGTCTTTTGCTCTTCCATATAAATTTTAGGACTTTTTTCCCAATTACTCTGAAGAATTTCATGGAGATTTTATCTAGGATTGCAGTGTTTTTGTTTTGTTTTGTTTTGTTTTATATTGCTGTTGGCAGGATAGCCATTTAACACAATATTAATTCTTCCAATCCATGAGCATGGGAGGTCCTTCCATCATCTGGTGTCTTCCTCAATCTCTTTCCTTAAAGATTTAAATTTTTTATTGTAGAGATCTTTAATGTCTTTTTCAGGTTTATTCTGAGATATTTTTGTATATGTAACTTGCCACTTTACTGACAATGTTAATCATTTCTCAGAGCTTTCTGGTGGAATTTTTGAAATCTATTAGGTATAGTATCATATCATCTTCAAAAAAAGGATAATATATCTCTTCTTTTCCAGTTCATACTCCTTTAATTTCATCATCTTATCATATTGCTCTAACAAGAGTTTCAAATACTTTATTAAGCAGGAGTGGAAATACTGGATAGCCTTGTCTGGTTCCTGATTTTAATGGGAATGCTTCCAGTTATTCTCAATTTAGAATGATATTGGCTGTGGGTTTGCTTCATATAGTTTTAGTTATGTTGAAGTCTGTTTCCTCTTTGACTGTTAGCATAAATGCATATCTTCTTTATATTAAAAAAAACATATTACTCTCAATCCCGCACCTCTATTTTCTTTCTACTTTGACTCCAAAATAATACCTGTGAATGCTTTTGCCTTTGTTCCACCCGGAGCAGTCTCTTAATGAACTCTACTCTTCAGTCTTCAAGTTGTCAGGATGTGCAGGGCTGACTCCATCACAGAGGAAGTGACACACAGGCTGTATCTGGAGACAGGTTCCTACTGCAGTGGTAGCCACAGGACCGTTTCACTGACCTTACCTCTTCATTTCCCTCTCAAACTTCACATCAGGGTCAACCACAATCTATCACTTCCTGTAACCATAAAACTTATTTAGATAAATGGAGGCAATATATAATAACATATTTGTTTTAAATATATTAAGATTGAAAACATTTTCCATTGCTCTTAAAATCTTACATGATCTGCCTGCCAAACTCCTCTATTCTTCCCAGAGTTCCATTTGTACTTCAATACTTACTCCTATTTCAGTTTGTGGAATGAGCAGAGCTCCACTGATGGTCTAAAGATTTTATCCATGCTGTCTAACAGTCCAGAAGAGCCACAGCTACTTACAGGCCCACCACACACTTTCCTGAAGCACACATATCCAATTTTGAGCTTACATGCTGCAATACCAACTTGCCAGGCAAGATGTGCTCCCTGGTACAATAGTGTCATGAATTTTGCAGGGGTAACCAACCTCCTCACTATCCCCAGCCCTGGACACCAGACAAGTCTCCTGTCATTTTGGTTTGGCTTTTTATCTGTTTGTTACCCACAGTTTTTAACCAGGGCCCTGCTGTGAGGACATGGATATGGAGGTGGAACATGCACGTCTCAACAGTAGGCACACCACTCAACACAGTGACTACCCCTCTCCATCACTTGTCAATAACTCCCATGGGGAGGCCAGGGCCCTGTGAGATCAGCCCTCACTTAGGGCTGCAAGTTGACAGGCAGTTTTATGTAGGCAACTGTGGCTGTGAGTTCATGTGTGCAGCAATGAGGTCATGCTCAGATGGCAGCGTTAGACAGCCCTCCTCCCTCCTGCTTGGCTCATACATTATTTCCTCCCCCTCCTCTATGATGTTCCATGAGCCTTGGAAAGGGTCATGTGAATGTCCTGTTGAGAACGGTACTCGATGGTCATTTATTTTCACCACCTTGGCCAATCATATGTTTCTGCACTGACTACCTTTTTTGCAAATAGAGACTTCTCTGACCAAGGCTGAGCCGAACCCTAATCTAAACACATTTCTTAAGAAGGAAGTTTTTCAGAATATCTATTTATCAAAACAGATGCACTAGGCTTTCCCCTTTGGCCTATGACCTCCCCCAGCTGTGGGACCTTGATCAGGTCCACAGTCCCACACATGAATTCCGTCCTGTTGATTTCGATAGTCATATGCAGCCCTAATGTTCATTATGACCGGCACATCATAGTAATGTAATGAAAAATGCTCATTGGCTTTCAACAGAGTGATGTCTATAGAATATGTAATTTTAAAATGAAGTGGGAGTGTACTCGTGGTAAGACCAAAACCCAAACAAGAGCAGCACTTTCAAATATTTTACATAGAAAGGTAAAGCAATAAGGATTATTTTCTAAGGCTCTGGATCTGCTAAATAGTATAAATAGCTATTAAGCAGAGCACTGAAATTATGTGAAAAATATTTTCATTGGACAAAGAATATGTGGCATAAAGAAAAAAATATTGTATTGTTGCATTATTGTTATAAAGAAATTGTACCACTAATGTTATTTCCTCCTCATCCTTGCTTGCCATCTCTGAAACCCCCTTTATCCTCTTATGATAGACAGACATAAATTGAATTATTAAAAAAAAAAAAACTTTTCCTACGTAGACACACCACTATCTTATCATCAAACACTGTCTCTCTACTGCCATCTTGTGGACAGGATGTTAACATACAATACATTTTCTCACCTCATTATGGGCAGAAAGCAGGTGTCTTCCTAAGAGTCAGGCTCAGAAGCTGAATTAACAAACACACTGAAGAAACCATGGAGATCTCTTTTGTCTCCTACACATTAGCATCACAAACACACGCACAAACACAAGCACATGCACATACACACATAGAAACAAGTGAGAGCAAGAGATAGAGTGAGAGTGAATGAGCGAGCAAGAGAGAATTCTTATAGAATATACAAGTATTTGATGTTGACTGAGAATCAGTGTGTATAGCATGTTTCCCTGCATGATAAATCCACTGTGAGTAATATAATGTAACATTATATGAAACAGTGATACCACTTTTTTTAAATCCAGAAGACCATATGGTCAAATACTGTTTATGATTCTTTAAGGATCGTAAGGTAACCTTGGGTATTGTGTTTCATCCTATAACTGTCCCACTACCTCTCCCATTCTCCTTACCGCAAACCTTTACCATTTTTATTCACATCCTGCTTCACCATAATTGTAACTCAGGCAATTTAGGCTTAATGGAAAATATCTCGTGCTAGATTTATATACTGAACATTCCCAAAGGCAATGTGCTAAAGACCGGGTTTCTGCCAAAGTTGCTTTCAGGAGGTGGTAGAGACTGTGGCAGGTGGAGTTTAGTTGGAAACAATTTTCTGGGAATCTGACCCTGCGAAGCATGTGCAGACTGTCGCTTCTCCTCTGCTGTTTCTGGCTTCCTGGCCACCACAAGGTGAGCAGCTTTCTTCTCTTAGGGTTTTGCACTGTGATGATCTGTGTCAACACAGGTATGAAAGAAACCAGGTCACTTCATCATGGACTGAAACCTCTGAATCCGTGAGTCAAAATAAATATTCATCCTTTTAAGTGTTTATCACAGGTATGTTTTCTCAATGATGGAATGCTAACATGTTTTCCCAAGAGAGGCAGATAAATCTTGATTTCACTTGGGAATTTAAAACAGAGGTCCATTGTACATATTTTTAAAAATTCTATGTGTTGCCTTAGCCATAGCCTTAAGGCTGGGATATACATCACAAATGCTATAGATTATAGAGAACTTTCTAAAGAGTGGAAACAATGACAACTTAGGGGGATAGCCCTTTGCTATGTTTCAAATGATGTTGAGGGAGTTTATATTTCCAACAGAGGACCCATCCCAGCATCCTTAGCATCTACTCACTAGATCTCAGTTACATGCTTGCCCTCATCAAGGGAGCCAGGATCCCCAGAGGTACACTTCTTACGAAAAGGTGCTTTGAAAAAAAAAAAAAATTTTGCTAATACTAAAGGTAAAGTCATTAATGTTAGCCAAGAGGCAAAAGCTTTAACTTACAAGAGGAAAAAAAAGCATCCAAAGGGTTCTCAGATTAAACAAGAAAGTATTTTTGGTACAGGAAGTTGTGGCAGAAGAAGAAGGTGTCTATACAGTGTATTTGATTAAGATGCAATTACTCCTATAGCCACCCTAGGATTTAGAAAATAGGACACAAAAAAGCTATTGTGTTACAAGCAATTATTACAGCAGTGAATTTCTGAAGAGGCAAATTCACTTCCAAAGATGCATTTAAAAACTCCAAGAATATATCACATCTTCATAAATTGCTCTTATAAATTAAACATATACACATGCATAGAAAAATGAAATTGTACCATGCAAACAAGCCTTAAGCAGCGACACTCTAAAGGCTAGCACAGGTGTCAGGATGTCTCAGGAACACAGATGTCACAGAGATTGTTCGGGTATGGGTGGGAAAATATTGATGAAGAACAAAGCAGTTCTAGTTTAAAAGGACAATAACAGATTTGGGAGTAAGACGGGAGGAGAGGGGTGTGAGTAATCAACTGTCTCTACTCACTATAGTATTTGAAGGAATATCAGGATTCTCACTTGCAATGTTTACAAAGGATGTCTCAGATGAAGAAAATAGAATAAAATTAAGTGTGGAAAACAAGACAGAAAATAATTACTACAGTGCAAAGCCATATGATGCAGAAATTAGTTCACAGAAGGGAGCTGGATGGTAAGTTTCCCATTAATATTTGTGTTGTATATAACTTTTTTACAATAATGTAAGGTTTTTATTAATGTAAGAAATGATAAAATATACATTCATTTTAAAGGGTACATGATTTTATATATATATAAATATATATATAAAGTTTGACACAAGGTATGTACATCAGGCTGGCCTCAAACTCAACAGAAATCTACCTGCCTCTGCCTCCTGAGTGCTGAGATTAAACGCCTGGCCAAGTTACAGAATTTTAGAAGATGCCAACAAACATAAGATTTACATTTTTTTCTTACAATCTGCCCATAATTTAAGGTGCTGTAACCAAAGTGAGGGCTGTGTTCAAACTGCATCTCTTGAAATGTGCCTTTCAATGGAAGAATGGACATGAATGTGTAATGCTAACACTATCAGAACTTAATGCTAATGTAAAAGTAACAGTGCAAAACAAAAGCTAAATTTGGGGAACAGCAAAGTAGCCTTGATGACTTGTTTTCAAACTCTGAAAACCCTAACAGTACCAGAAAACATTAGACCCTTGAACAATTGACTATAATAACAAGGAAGCAAGCAGTAGGTGACCTATTTATGGTAAAAAATGTAAAGTCACCTTATATGAAGCATCAGAAGAAAAGCTATCAAGCTTGACGAGGAAAAGGTAGTGTGTGTGGACAATAGCCTACACTCAGCTGACCACATTTTCCTTAGCTGTGCTCTTCTCACCCTCTTGCTCCATAAGCAGAGCATCTGTTTGTCTTCAAAGACTGGCATACCACACACCCAGTTCCAGGTTATTCTGAGATGAGCTGAGAAGAGATAAAGGAACACATGAGGGCATCTGTTTGGGGAATTGGCTTCTATCGTTAGTAGTCTGAGAAGTCCTAAATATAGGTAGGCTGCAGACTGGAGACTCAAAGATGCTGGCAGTGTGGCTCTCAGTCCAAGTTCCCAAACCCAAGAACCAGGATGTGATTCTTCAGCCTGAGGATAATGGACTGTTAGCATCCAAAGGCCAGAGAGATAAGAATTCTGACATCCAAAGGTAGAAGAAAAAGAATGGGAAAAGGGTGCCCCCGTTCCCACTTACTCCACCAACATATGAACAACTTTCTTTTCAAAATAACCCTTACAGACACATCCAGAAAAAAATGCTTTATGAGCTCCCAAGGTATTTTTTAAAATATATTTTTTTTTAATTTTTAAAAGAAGCATTTCATTACAGCTTTAACATACTCAATAACAGTTTCCAGATCAAAGATACATCTCAATCAAAAGTGGCTATAAAGTTTTTAGGTGTGCTGTTGAACCTAATAACCACATACTTAGAAGAAGCATTTCATTACAACAGCATTGACATATTCGATAACAATTTCCAGAGCTAGATGCATGTCTTTCAAAATTGGCTGTAAAATTTTAGGTTTACAGTTGAATTAATACAGTTATACACTACTGTACTCAGTATAAACCCTATAGGACAAAATTAAATGATGTTTTAACCTTTAAAAAAGATCTCTATTTCATTATTAAAATACACAGTTTCATACAGGAAACTTCATTTTTAATGCAATTAACACTAAAATCACTGTGTTTCCATATCTGACAGAAACAACTTAATAGAGGAAATTTTAATTAGGCTCAGAAATTAAGAAATATTTCAGTCCATCACATCACAGAAGGTTGTGAGAGTATCTGTTTCCAGCTAAAGGAATTTGTCTGTATAGACCAGAATCCAAAGAAAGCAGTCGGATGGGCTGACAGCCAGCCACTGTTGACCAACGTCTATTATCCAGGGTCTCCTTCTAAAGATTCCACGGTCTTCAAAATAGCATCATAAAATAAGGACCAAGAAATCAAAACTTGAACTGCAAATCTAAACCATAACCATATTATTTGACAAGATATTTAGAGATTAGTAAAAGAAAACTGCGTGGAGTTTTGTAAACAGACACAAAGAGAATCCTCTAACTGATTCAAGTAAGAAATAAGGAAAAGAAATTCCTGATGTCTTCTTAAAGTTGATTAAAAGTTTTACTTACTTTTATTATGTGTGTGTGCCTGTGTATATGCATGTGCTCTGTGTGCATGCAGGTGTCCTCATGACCACAAGGAAGTCTGATCTCCTAGAACTGGAGTTATAGGATGTTGTAAGCTGCCTCATATAGATGCAAGGGCAGCAAGTGATTTTAACTGCAAAACCATCTTTCCAGCCCTGTTTTAAAGAACTGAATATTGAGAATCCATTTAGGTCAGTCTCATTTTCCAGCTGCATCAAATTGGCAGGCAGGGAAAATTCAAACTAGTATTTGAGAAAATTCTGTGGAATAAAACTGTAGAACATTATTGTGTCACAGTAGCATGAGAAAAGTGATGGATTGAACCTGACCTAGTTAGCTTTCCATTGCTGTGATAAAAACACTGGGCAAAGTCACCTTGGGGAGGAAAGGGTTTATTGGGCTTAGAGCACTGTCCAGTATCAGTGGACCTTTGAGGTCCACTGCTTAATGGCTTGCTCCTTTGGCCTGTGCTCAGCCGACTTTCTTATATAATGAAAGAGCACCTGCCCAGGTGTGGCACCACCCACCATGGACTGGGTCCTCCCACATCAATTAACAATCAGGAAAATGCCCCATAGACATGGCCACAGGCCAGTCCAATGGAGATAATTCCTCAATTGCAAGTCCCTCTACAAAGGTGTATTAAGATGTCAACTAAAGCTATTACATAACCAAAACTTTTAGAGTAGCCATTTTAAAAATAGTTAAAACACGGGGGAAATTAATAGGATGCCTTCCTTAATAAAATATATCAAGAAGTTATCTTTCTTCACTGAAGTAATATAATATCATGGACACATTTTATGATTTCTTTTGCAAATTATGCTATTGAAACATTGGGTACATTTTTTACTGATAGTGTGTCTAGGTTTGAACTAGTCACATTTGAAACAGTCATGCCTTGGTATACAAGGGAACATACCAAAATTCATAGATGTTCAGGTTCCTTGATTAAAATAACAGTATTTGCATATGATATGGGAAATTTCTCCAAAGCATTAAATTTCCTTTAAGTGGTTATTCCAAATATGATGAAATTGTTATGCCAATAGTTTGTGAACTTTACAGATATTATTTTAAATTTAGTTATTATTATTCTGGGATTGTAATTATGTGTGATATCTATGTTTGAGTGTGGGAATGTGCATGCCATGTGTCCATGTCAGAGGACAAGATTCCAAGTGGATTCTTGCAGGAAATGCACATCATCAGGCTTTCACTGTAAGCCATCTCTCTGATCTCAGAATTTTTTCCCCAAAAGGTGGTAGAATTAAAAGATGTGGAATCCATGAAAAATGGCAATCACCCTCAATAGACACATATGTGTATTGATTAGCACAATTTTCAGAGTCTATTCCCAGACTAAAAGCACAAACTACTACAAAATCAGAAATATTTCCATGAGGGGAAGGATGCCCAGCAATTTCACTTTAACGAAAGTTCCTGGTTATTCTGATCCACATTAAATTGTGGGACATGCTACTGGAAAGCCATTATTTTGACATTATAGCAGTTTCTAACTAACACATCATTTTGATAAATTTTAGGAAACTATTTTTATAAATTACAGTATTTGAGAATTATTTTCTCTGGAATTATTATTTTCTGAAAACAAAATACTTCAGAATGCAACTGAACCCCTTTTCTTTTAGATTGTCCTTAGGAACATTTCAAATATGTGGGGAAGACCATTTCAATAAGTATTTGTGCTCTCACCATTTAAATTCTATTAATAATTTACTACACTTGTTCTGTTAAATATTATCCGTCTCCTCAGACATCTATTCACAAATGCTTATCATTATTTTAAATTTTACTTGTATATTTAGCAAAAACTCTACTTTCAACTCCATTATAAGTAATTTTTTTAAATTGCGTATGTCTTGTCTTTCAATTTTCTAAGTTGTTCCTTTTGGAGAGAATATACTGCTGATTTTGATGAAATCCTGTTTCTCATATAAAAATTATGTTCAATGCATTCTGCCCCAAATACAAGAAGTATTGCTTACCATTAGGTTCAAAATACTTCATATTTTCCATTATAAACAAAAATTTCACTTAGGTCACTCTAAGAAGTTGTGTGTTTGTGTGTGTGTGACGTATTCCCACTAAACCTAGTGCTCATTATTTCAGATTGACTGACTAGATATTGAGCCTCTAGGCTTTATCTGTCTTCACCTCCATCCCAGCCCCGGGATTACAGATGTGAACCACTGTAGTAGGCTTTTATATGGGTGCTGGATTGGGTGCTGGATGTCTCACCACAGGCCTGCATGCTAGTGTGGTATGCTCTTTACCCACTTCACCAACCCCCAGTACCTCAAATAAGCTTTTTTCTATAATGCAAACAAAAGGTCAAATTTTACTTTTTCCTTGTTAGCCATTTTTAAACAATGCACTGAAAACCATAACCATTTTATGTTGAATTCCCTTAGTGTCTCTTGCAAACTGTAATGATCTTTGTTTATCTGTGATTAGTTTTTTTTTTTTTCTTAAGTGATTAAAACAACATCCTGGTTATAAAAGTTTTGTTTCAGTCTTGATATAGAATAGTTTAAGCTATTTTACTATATGCAGTTTTATTTTTAAAATAATCATTTTATCTAATCTCAATATTTAAAAATTTCTTAGAGCCCACAGTCATGTCCTCAGAACAAATTTTTGAGAATATTGAGGAATATTGCTGTCAGTATCATTGAGTGTTTAAACCACAAAAATGGATTTTAACTCAATTTATCTCACTCTTACTTAATTCTGCCTTTTCTTCTATTTTCCTAGTTTGTTTGTAGATATGAAGTGGTATGCATGCACACATGTGTATGTGTGTATTTATACAATGTACTTTGTGTATTTGTATATAAACTGAATTTTTTACGGATTTTGGCTTGTGAAACTTCACTAAATTCGCTCATAAATCTTCATTTTGAATTTCTGAGATTTTACATTACTAGAGCTTCTGTGTTAATAACCACAAATATTGCACATAATTAATGTTTTACTTTTCACCTTCAAGTGCTTTTCTGCATTTTGCACTAGTGAAATGACAAGACTCTCCACCATGATGTTAAATGGTAATTAGGGAAAAATAGCACAGCTTGATTCAGTAAGAGATAAAGTACAAATTATTCAAAAGAGGTGATGGACTGGCACGATGCTAAGTGTGTAAAGGTCACTGGCACCAAGCCTGGGTACATGAGTTCTGTCCGCAGGTCCCACAAGATAGAAGGTGAAAATTGACCACAAGTCTTCCTCTGATGACCACATGCAAATAAACATGACATTCTCATTCTCCTCTCTCTCTCTCTCTCTCTCTCTCTCTCTCTCTCTCTCTCTCTAATTAACACTTTAAAAACTATTTTGAGACATGGCATCCAGCACTGGGGAAGCAGAGGCAGGAGGATCTCTGTGAGATCAAAGCCAGACTTGTTAAGGTAGATTTCCAGGCCAGCTGATGCTATAGGGAGACCCTGTCTCAAAAACATCAAAACGAACAAACAAAAATTGATTCTGCATTACAAATGTGTTAAATCTTGAGATAAGATTTAAGTAGCTTACCTGAAGCATATAAACACATTAACCCATCAGTATATCTTTTTAAAATTAAAATTTCTTGTTCTCCTTTTCAAATATAGTGTACTTAAATGTGTATTTCTTCACATATGTACATGTATACATTGAATGCAATGAAACACATATGAGGGAGAACATGCGATTCCACAAAAGACCTTAAAAGGAAATCTGATCTGAATTTTAAAATGTTTGTTTCACTTTTTTGAATACTTCTATGTGTTGTAGATGTGGGTTTTTTATAATTACTAGTAAACATGAAAGAAAACTTTAAAATGAGGTGATCAAATTCACTTATTTATTAGGTACCAGCTGTGCTGTATGTTTCCATTCATAAGTTTTTGGAAATTTTTCTTCTATTATTCTATTTGATTTCATTCCATCCAAATTCTAATTTCATCTAAACAGCTGAAAATTTTAAGTGAGTATTGAGCTTTCTCCAAATTTTCTCTATTACGTTTTTTCTTTCATTCTAAAGTTACAAAACTTAATAGAGATTGAGTTTAATTGACATTGATTTCTGAAGGAAGATCTAGTATGCTGAAAGGAATACTTGAATGGACAATATATATTTGAACATGTGAATTTATTTAAGGTGATTTAGTCACAGTAAGTGTAAGATGCAACTCCTAAAACTATCCTTTTAGATAGTTTAGACCCAAACTACTATCCAATTGATGATATGCGTTTTCTTGTTCTCCATAAGGTCTTTCATTAGAGTAATTTTCTTCTGGGTTTGAGAGCCATGGCACATTCATTGCTGCAGGTACCAGATGTTCTCCGTTTTCTCCTTATAGTCAGCTACCTTCTTTCAAGATTGTCTATCCATCAATATCCTTGGACTCCATCACCTTGGACCAAGCCCATCAAAAGCACTGTTGGCAGTGTCACTAGGACCATTTGCAAACTAATTAATCTATCTTTGTGGTGCTTAAAAACAGCACACATACACTGAACTAATTGCTACCGCCTCATACCCACTGGGATCCCAAGCAGAGCATAAGCAGACTCTGATGCTCCCTGCAACTCCCATTTTAGCATCATTTACTGTAAGATTAATGAGAGAAGCTTAGACGGCCAGAAGTGGAGCAGGGCAACACAGGTTTGGGCTTCAGAAAACTTCCTGGGTCACATAATAGAGCAAATTCTTAACTATTGATACTATCATCGTTTGGATAAGATAACTTTGCTTATTATGTTTTTTAGATGCAATATTCCAGTCAATGAGTCTTAAAAGCTTGAAATATGCCATTAATATTGCTTAATAAGAAACTCCAAAATTGAATCTGCTTAAATTTTTAAAATGCAATTTTCTATAAGGCAATCAAATTATGTTTGTATTCATTTTGTTAAGTACATAATTTATTATGTTTTATATGTCAGACACATTTATTACTAGAAAATGGAACGTTAATATTATTAAACATATTTCAAGATAACTATAATAAAAATGACACTTCATAGAATGTAATTATGAACCACTCAGAAAATTTACCATGAATTTTGCAAACACATCAATAACAACAGCAAAAAAAAGAACAAGAAAAGCAGCAAACGTTCTTGAACGTTTTACACGTCATCCAGGATTCTTTAATTTGAAGTAATATTATCATAACTTTTCAATAGTTTTAAGAATTCTCTCTCTGTCTTTCTCTCTCTGTGTGTCTGTCTGTCTTGCCTGTTTCCCTATTTATCCATCTCCATATTTGTCTTACATGTCCATAAACAAATGAAATATATATTCCAGTCGTTCTAATTCTCAAAAGGAAATGTGAAGATATACCACCTCATTATTTAATAAAAATCCCTTTAGGAAGTGGATAAGAAACCCCAGGCTAACCTAAGGAATTTCTGGCAGCAAACAGCTGCTGGTAGGGGAGAAGCAGTCTCTAATAGAGAAGGGACTCTTGGTAGGTCGACCAGGCTCCAGTGGATGAACCCATGCTGAGGGACACATGGGGACATGAATCATAATCTATAGGCCATGATGTATATATAGTGGAGTACATTGAATTGGGCAGGGGAAGTGGGGGGAGGTGTGAATGAAGAAAGGGATTTGAATATTATTAAATTATATCGTATGAAAATTGAAAAAAATCAATAAATTTTATTCTAAAAGCCCTCTGTTGATGCTTTGTTTCTTTTACTTATGAAACTGCTTAAAAGATATGGATAGAATAAAATTTACATTTACATGGTACTCTGCTGATGGAGTGGAAATAACCCAGCATCTAACCTTGAAGCCATGCGTGTGAGAGTGTAAGCCGTTCACACTGAACTCTGTTCCCTGACATTCAGGAATTAGACAAAGAAAAAATCTCAAGCTATTCGGTTTCTATGTTTTCTAAGCTTTCTATAAACACTTGATGACACCATAGTTTCAAAACATTGAATCATTCACACTGGTCACTTAAATACTTTTTACCATTTAAAAAATATTACTAATTTGAGAATTTCATGCAATGTATTTTTATCAAAGTCAGAACTCTCAACATTCCCTACCCACACCTTACTATTCACCTGACTTCCTGTCCTTCATTATTATTGTTGTTATTATTATTAAAAGATCTATTGAATATGATCTGTATTTCCCAAGTGCTCTTGGGTCTATCTTATTGAAGTCTGTGCAACCTACCAGGCATCACACCAGTAAGAAAAATTGACTCTTCTTTTCCAAGCATCTATCAAATAGATCTTCGCTTTCCACTGGAACTTCCTGCAAACCTCTCCCATCCATGCTGGGCCCCTATTTGGTTTGTATTGCACAGATATTGTGCAAGCTTTCATGAGCACTCTGGGTTCAGATATGCAATTACCTTGTGGTGTCCAGACTATATAATTTTCTTTAATTTACAAACCTCTTGCTTTCTTTAATATGCCCAGAAAATTAGATCACATCTATAAGTGGAAGAACTCAATACCATGAATCTTAATTTATAAATAGAGATGCTAGAAATGGTAAATTTCAAAATGTGTCTTTCTTTCACTATGCAGTTATGGTTATTACACATCTATGTCTATCTCTCTCGAAATAAAGTTGGTTTTCCACTCATACAAGTACGATAGCAAGCAATCTCCTGTTGACAAAAGAAGAAACCAGCATAGTTTCGAAAATCTAATAAACAAAATGGCCACACGGAAGGAAAGAGTTTATGTTATTTGAAATGTATGTAAGCATGCATACACACACACACACACCTATCAACAAACACACACCTAAACTTACTTGATGTTGAATCAATGATGCTGTGTACCATGGAGCTTATATATTTGTAAGGAGGAACAGAAAAAAAAGTGCTGTTCTATATTAGTTACTTTTCTTCTTATTATGACAAAATACTTGACAAAAAAAAAAACAATTGAGGAAGGAATTTTGCTTTAGCTCAAGCTGAAAACCATCTGAATCCTCTTCTTTCCTCTGAGGGCAACTGGACACACATTCCACATATTTTCTTAAAGAGACAATAGTGAAACATAAATAAAAACAAATAAATCTTCATTATTTGTTATTTTTATTGTATGTGTATGACTATATTCCCTGCAAATGTATCAGTGCACTGTATCAAGCAATGCCCATGGAAGACAGAAGAGGGTGTTGAGTCCCCTGGAAGTAGAGTTATGGATGGTTGTTAGCCATTATGTGGGTGCTGGGAATTGAACCCAGGTCCTCTGTAAGAGCAGTCAGTGCTTTGAACTGCTGAGCCATCTCTCAAGCCCCAAGAAATAAATCTTTTAAAAGAAGGAATCAGAGGGAAGTGAACGCCGCTCAGCTAGATTTCCCCTTTTTACTCAATCTTAGAGCCTAGCATGTGGAGTAATGCAACCCAACCCGTATTTAGAGTTTGTCGTCCCACCTCATTTAACCTCATCTAGAAATTCCCTAACAGACAAGCCTAGAAACTTTTCCTCTAGTGATTTTAGGATGTCTCAACTTGACAATCCATATTAACCATCACATGCTCACAAAGTGATGACAGAAAAACTAGGCTCAATTTTAGATATTCTGAAAGTGAAGTTTTAAGTAAAATTGTCCATGTTGTGATAACCAAATGAAATAATTATGTTTTAGGACATTCATAGTATGTTTGAAATAGAGAAGAGGTTCAATGTGTCAGGAATGAGGACCTAGAGGAATGAGGAAGACAGTGCAGAGTCTAATGTAAAGATCCAGGTCTTATGTAGCACCCTGTAAGTTCTGTTTTCATTCAGTGTTTTGAAAAACCATTCAGTGATTCCAGTACAGTGAAGTGGCCCAAACATCTTACTAGAAACAACTTGGGAGAGAGCTCGTTAATATTAGCTATTGTTTAAGGATATAGTTTATGGTTGAAGGAAGGCATGGGCTCTGGAGTAGTCTTGCCTGTGGTGGAAGGACCATGAAGATGTTTGTTCACATCTGGGTGGATTAGGAAGAAGAAATGGGGCGGGAAGTGAAGCCAGATTGTAACCCTCAGGGTCCAAATACAGTGACCCACTTCTTTTAGCCTAACCTCCTTGTGTAGATTTTCCAATCTCCCAAGACAGTTCCCACTCCCCACCAAGCCCAACATAAGAATTAAGTGCTAAAACACCTGTGGCTTGCAGGAGAAAATTCAAATGCAATTCATAACAACCATTTTTACCAGAAATATGGAGAACAACTTTGGGTAAATAGAGGTAGGTCTGTATTCAGTAGTTTAGACAAACAATGTTATTTCTGATCCCATAGAGCAGGGCTGGGTGTGGAAAACATATATAAGATAGACTCATGGGGCTACAGTGATGTCTTGGTGGTTAAGAACACTGGCTGTTGTTGCAGAAGACCTGGGTTCCAATTCCAGCACACATACATGGCACCAAACAACTGTCTGTAACTCCAGTTCCAGTGGGTCCGAAAAACTCTTCTGCCCTCAGTGGGCATTGCACAACACGGGTGCATTTACCTACATGCAGGCAGTGCACACATACACATAAAATAAAAATAATAAATAACAAAAGGATAGAATCATTCGTATAACAAATTAAGGAACTTAAGTGCACCATGGATTTGAGGACTCTGCAACATAAAATCCTTTCAAAATAAACATGTTCTTAAATTGCAGCACAAACTATACAACATGATTTGGATCAAAGGTATTCACATGCTAGATCAGGAAGGTGATTTTCCGTCTTGAAATTTGAAATCCCAAAACCTTAAGTATTAATTATTAATATTTGACAAAAAAAGAAAAAGGTAAAAATGAGGAAATCATTAATACTCTAAACGGAAAGAGTTGAACTTCTTGGTTTTGTTTCACTTGTCATGCAGCATCTCCTAACACCAGGAAAAAGAATTCTATGTCCCATATAATGTGGGTGTTCTGATAGTGCATTCAGCTTAGATTAATTGTAATAAACAAAAATTGTCACTAAAGTTCTCAGCTTATGCCTCTAATATTGTGTGAATACATTTTATTTCCTAACATTATGGAGCAGCCAAGAGTATAATAAATTACTTACCTAAGCCCTTTGAGGATTTTTGCATAATTTACCAAAACAAATTGATTTTAGTGGAAAAGCTGCTAATTTACATGGGTGGGAAGTGTTTTCCTTGGTGTGATGAATTTAATTTCAATTTCCCTGTTTACATGAATTCACTCCAGTAATTCATCACTGTTAGATTAAACTACAACTATGTTTTACTTCAGTAGTCCCCTAACATTCAATATATATGAATGAAAATAAATTACCCTCATAGTGTGGATATATATTATACACAATACATGATTGTGAAGGTGTCTTTAATAAAGTAAATTATTTTTTAAATGGCAAAACAATTGAATGCAGGTTTTAAAATATGAACAAAGTAGTTTTGTGCCCTCATTAAATTATTTTCAAAGGGTCTTGTTTCATTTTGTTTGGGGATTTTATGATTCTTAAAAGAGAGAAACATGTTTATAAGGCACCAAATATGTAACAGTTTATGCCTTTGTTACCTCACATTTTGTAGTTTGCCACTTGATATCTTTACTAATATGTATTACTAACAGAGAAGTAACCAGAATAATTCTTTAACACTTAAAACTCTACCTCACTCAGTTTGTGAAGCTTAGTCTAAGTAGCTTTGATCATGTCCCATGTGGGTGATCCTGAAACAGAGTTTCTCAAAAGGTAGTACTTTAGCTTCTGACTGGTGTCTTAGTAATCACTAGAAAATTAACTGCCAAGCTCAACCACAAAGGTTGGAAATTCTCCATTCCTTTCTGGCTTCTGATTACAAATCTCTGTTCCTTGCCATACACACTTCTGCAAAGGTAATGGCTTCACCACACTGCAATTTGCTTTGCCTTGAATGAGTGACATTAGGGGGATGACAGAAGCTGGTTAGCAATGAACATGCTCGACAGAAAATGTACTCTTTCATAACTTAGCTCCATAGTTTCCTAATATGATTAATAACATCTGGTGTACAAGATAGGTCACACAGTCCAGCACCATAGAGTGTGGAAGAACTCTGAAGAAATGTGAATACTGGGCTACAGCCATCATCGTGGGGTGGATGAGAAATACCAACGTATGCTTTTCTGCAGCAAAACAAAAATGCAGAAGATACTGTACAACAACCTATAAGAAAGATGTGTGACTATGTGATGAGTCCTTTGTCTCCAAAAGAGCTAAGTTTTCCAGAGGCTGTGTGGACACTCTTCATGACATATAGCCTGCCTCAGTCTATTTGGTAAATGGAACACATTTTACATAGCTCTGATAGTAACAAGACAGTCTTCAGACCTCTTCCAATTGGCATGTATGTGGAAAAAAAGCTTTACTTTAAGCTATCCTAAACATTGACTACACATGTATTAATATATAGCAAAGGGATGCTGATTGCTTGAGCTTAGCAGTACCTTTATGTTGAATTTTTCTACAACAGAGCTTTGTCCCTGTGCTGACATTTCATAAGACTGCCACCTCTTGTGTTTCATCTGCTCGGACCATTTCCACGCTCCCTGTAGCTAGAGAGGCAATGGAAGGCCAGCCACAACTCGCGATGTTATAATGAAAGTAATAAAACATTTCATTAGGTTTATTGTTTTTATTATGTGAGTGTGTTACATACATGTGCAGAGACCAGAGAATACCTTTAGAGAGTCTGTTATATTTTTCCAACATGGGATCAGGAAACCAGATTTTGGCACCCCAAACACTTTTACTCTCTAAGCCATTTCAAATCTTTTCAACGCCATAGCTAACATTGGATTGCATTTTCTTCTCTAAAATTAGCAAGAAAAAATAATGATTTGTCAATAACACTTACTAAATGTCAGTCTTTCCCTAGGAATTTAAATAAAATAAGCCATTTGTGCTTTAGTGTCAACTTGACTCACTTGGGTTGAGGGAGCCTCAATTGGGGAATTGCCTTCATTGGACTGGCCTGTGGCCATGTCTGAGGGGCATCTTCTTGATGAGTGAAAGCCCAGCTCACTGTGGGTGGTGCCACCACGGGGCAGGGGGCCTTGTGTTGCATAAGAAAGCAGGCTGAGCAAGGGCCAGAGGAGCAAGCCAGTAAGCAGCATTCTTCCATGGCCTGTGCTCCAGCTCCTGCCTCCAGGTTCCTGCCCTCAGTTCCTAACTTGGGCTCCTGATAAACTGTGACCCAGGATATGTAAGCTAAATAAACCCTTTCCTCCCCAAGTTGGTATTGGTCAGAGTGTTTTATCACAGCAATGGAGAAACAAACTAGGACACCATTTAATTATCATCCTTACTGTAATTGTGTTAGTTGTTTGATTAGCTCCCTTAAACAGAGGAATTAAACAGTAGTACTAAAGACTATTTTGTGTCTCAAAATGCCCTTCAGTGTGGGTCCATCTACTAAACCTATAAGATACTATTTTTCCTTCTTCCCAACGGCCATTAGTTGCCCAAAGGTCCTTAGGTTGGGTTGGAATTTCATACCCATTTTCCCACGTCTATGCTGGGATTTTGTCTGATTTGGGACTTGTGCATGTTGTCACCAGTGATGTGTGTTCATATGAGAAAATAACCAACTGTCTGGAAGACTCTGTTTCCTTGTGGTCATCAATGTCACTTCCACAATAATCCCTGAATCTTGTGAGGCAGAGTTTGAAATATTTAAGAGAGCACTATCAATTCTGCTTGAGTGGCAGTGGGGATGATGTGTAGAGGGGAGAGGATCTGAATAATATCAAATCATATTATATAGAAATCACAAAAAGTCACTAAAAATGTGCAACAGGTATACAATGGGAAAAAGAACTATTTTTTCTCTAATGACAGAGCTAGTGTGTGGGATAGATGGAATCCAAACCCAAAGACACAATTCTAGGATTGTGCACCAAACACCTCTGGCTGCAGTAATGGGTTTGTGTATGTGAAACTCCTTCAGACAAGGTTAGGCAGTTCAGGGTGGTATAGCCACATACTGAGACATCTCGGTCTCTTAAACAGAGGGAGACAGAGTGCAAATTAAGGAATGGGATTAGGTTTCCTTGACATTATTGCCTGTCTCACCCTATTATCTGATATATTAACACTGTTTCCAGTTAGTTTGTTTCATATGTGAAATGCTGAAGAAGTTAATCTTTTGCATGTGTTGTGATATAATTATTACTTATTTCTTTGAGGCTGGCCAGAAATCACAAGTTCTCAGTTTTCACTATAACCATAAAAACATTATTCTATTTTTTAAATGACAATATGAAGATATAGTACATATGGTAAGAAAGAAATGATTGCAGCTTCTCTTTTATTTTGAGAAAGGTTTCTCTGTAGCCGCAGCTGGCCTGGAACTCACTATGTAGACCAGCCTGGCATAGAGATCTATTTGTCATGTCTCCTGGGTGATGGGATTAAGTGTGTACCACCAAACCCAGCAATTATAGTCTCTTATTGAACAAGGAAAATAAGATGAATTTATTGCTGTATTTTCATTTTCCTTTTACAACCAATAAAATGGTTATTGATATCTCTTCTAATTTTTCCTCAGAATACTTATTCTCTCTAGTGTCAAACATATTTAGTTTAGCTTGAGAGTAAGTTATAAAGACCACTTCCTCTTCAGAAGACTCTGATCTCACATGCATAGCTGCACAACCACATGACAACTGCACTGTCATTAAACGTGGTAGAACAGCCATCCCCCAGGCTTCCAAAACAAGTATGGTTTCACTAAACCTCCTTAAGGAGTAATTGCAAGGCATCTTCAATATCCTCTACCTACTGAATGAGTGGCTTTGAATCTTCTTACCATTAATTATTAAGATAAGATAGATATTTCAGGGATGCATGCTAACATTAATGAAATTTTAGGGAGATACAGCTAGTGTTGCAAGGTTAATCAACACTGTACAATTACTAGTGTTTTGCTCTAATATGACACAGGGTCAGCCTGTCATAGAATGGATTATGTTAGGGTTGAGCTGTGATTACACATTTGTTGCCCAAGTTTTCTAGGATCCCTTGCCCTTGGCATTATTAGACACACTGCATACATATCTTTATCTGACTTTTTCTTAGTTTATATATTTGGGGGAGGCAAAGGGGAGAAACATCAAAGAAATGAACGCCTGACACCCAGCACCCAGCTCTCCAGATCACTTCCATGCCCACCCACAGTCTTCATTAACTTTCACCCATGCACCATGGGCCCAGCAGTCTATCCCCAGGTCAGTAAGTGCTCCCTTTTGGGTCCACATGGTTGAGACACTGGGGCTATCTTTTTCATGAGCCAGACTGCTTTCATCCCACGATGGTGCCCAAAAACCCCTCCTTCCTTAGCTAAATCTCCACAGTCAATTTTCCACAGCAGGCCCCACCCCTCAGAGGAACCAGGCTGCTTGGGACACACTCCACCCCTTTCCTCCACTCTTATAATCTTTCTGCCAGTTTTCCACTAAGGTCCCTGAGCCTCTGAGGGGCATGATAGATGTAGGGTGATCTCTCTTGTATCATGGTGAGTTAGCGACTTCTGGGGCCTTCCCATTATCCACTTTCAAGTCCTGGCCATTGATCTCAGTGGTATTTCTTCTACTCTAGAGACTAATAGAAGGTAGTAGGCACATCTAAACAAACACAAATGTAAATACAAATGCCTAGAGGATAGCCCAGTATGTGTACTATATTCATTAAACAGTATACTTGTAATGGCTTCCCCACTAGGGCCTGTAGCCTTTCTCAGCACAGGGGTTGGTCCGGTCTACAGCACCAGATGTGTCCTCCACCCCTAGAAGCAGGCCTTATCCAATTAGAAGTTTGTCAATTGTATGTATGGTGGTAGAGCCATTATTGCATTTGCAGGCATTGCTTGGCATGTCCATAGTGTGCAGCATGTGGGGTCTGTTGTTCAGTAGAATTATGGGGGATCCTTTCTTCCCCAGCCATCTGCATGGTGCTTTCTTGCAGTATGAACACCGTCCATCCAGTGACATGGAGGGTTTTTTGGCTTAGTCTCAGCTCCATCTTATCTTTTCCTCCCATGCTTACATCATGCAGTGTCTTCAACCACATGGCCTTACTGACCTTTATAGTGTACACCTGACATTAGTGGCAATAGCCTTGGTAAATTTGAGGACCTCTAGGATCTCTCTCTGACAAACAGCTCATAGGGGTGCAGGCCACCCCTGCTACTGTAGTTTTTGTTTGTGTGTTTGTTTTTAACAGCTCTATAGTTTGGGAGCCTCTGTTTTTATCTTATCCAACCATAAAATTCCCAAGAATCTTAAAGGTATAGCTGGTCTTTGTTTCTTCAGGTATCTTTCAAATGGGTTTCACATCTATAAAACACTTGAAGGAAGGTTAACATTATATATTGAATCAATTATAGACAAGGTCTAACACAGCATGGAAGGTTTTATCCACTCATATTAACTGTTTTCTCCATAGATCCTTGTTAGGTATCATAGCATGGGTACTAGTTATTAATTTGGTTAGTTCTTTACTATCTTTAGTTATCCTTTTGGAGTCATTTCACACTTGGGGGATTTTACTTGGAGTCTCTTTGTATTCTTCTATTCTTGATACACTTACAGGTGTTGGCTCCAGTTGCCTGACACTGCACTGGGCTAAGGAGGCAGGAGGTTTCTTCTATCCCCACTGAAACTGTTAGTTTCCTGAGTCAGGCAGGCCCTGGGTCTGCCTCCTGACTGTAGCCATATCTGTCACCTCTCCATTGACCACATTGGGTTGCTGGGGGAGTCCTTGGTGGGAAAAACTGCTTCCACCCCTAGCAGAGCCTTTGTCAGAAGAGAAATGCACCTTATTTAATCTTTGGGAATTATTAACGACCCCTGGGACATATTTTATCCTTTGAATGTCTTTTGTAAATTTTTTTCTGGTTTTAAAGCCTTCCAGAAACTCTTTAGTACTGAATTTGGTTTTCTATCAATATTTTCTCTAGGAATTTGGGCTCAACATAAGTCTTGCCACATTTGTTTTCGAGTAACCCAAACAGACTACTTTTTTTCTGTCTGCTCTCTTTTATATCTCTTACAGGGTGGTCTGTTATTCTACAAACACGTTTTACATCCTGGTTATAATCATTTAGATTTGCTAAGGTCTCTCTCACTTCACAAAGATCCTGTGCCATTAAAGGCTTATCAAAACCATTAAAGTTCCATACCATTTTCGAGGTTCCCGTTGAATTAAGCTTTCCTTTATATCTCTAGTAAACAGTCTTATCTGTCCCAGTGAAGTGGTTATATTACTTTTCTCATACCTAGTTCTCTCAGTAATGCCTGTCCCTCCTTTATAGTGCTCCAGCCTTTGGAAGTTATTGGAGTTTCACTTGGTGTTGACAATGTATCTCTAATGCCTTCTATCAGCCATCCCATTAAGGACTGCTCCCTCCTGCATTAGCCTAGTTTGAACAGCCTATATTGCATGGATGGATGGTTGATCATATAACTCAGCCATGAAGCTTCTGAAGGACTTAGACTGATGTCATTTGCTCCCATGTCCCACACTCTTACAAGCCATGAAGCTAGGGGCTCTTTGATGGCTTGCTTGCAAGTTTTTCTTAGTTTTAACAGTCCCAGTGTGGAGTATTTCCTAGCTATAGCACTGTTAGCTCCCCCCACCTTTGGTATCAATGGTTTAATCTGAGGGGAAGCTTTAGCTACTTTTATTTTTAGGTCATCTCCTTTTTTAATATTACCTGTCTTTTCCTCTGAGTTCTAGGACCTTACATAAGTTAAAATGTCCCGATTTTTTTTTTCCTCTCTCAAGCTCTGCAACTAGGTCTGCCAGAACTTCTCTAGCCTTTCAGCTTTCTCTGCCTAGGGCACAACTATGCTAGTGTCCACAGAGTGCAACAGTTTTTCTAGTTTTTCTATAACCTTTAACAAATGGTCATATATCCAAAATTAGGCTGTTTCCCCACATTTACAACACAGCTGTGGCCCCAGCCTCTGTGTGGCTGGCTTCTTTTTAGTAATATGTTTTAAAATTCACTGTAAAATGTGTATCAGCACTGCCATTAGCTCTCTAGCTTTTTCCAAACTCCCACTAGTGCCATAATCCTGTTGACCTGCTCCAATTTTTTCCTGAGATTTCTAGGGTCCCTTGCCCCTGGCACTATTAGACAACCACATAACACATATTTATCTGAATTTTTCATAGTTTATATCTTTATGGGGGGGGAAGAGACTTACAAAGAAACGAACACTGGACACCTGGAACTCAGCTCTGCCTAGCTTGATCTGTTCCAGATCACTTCCACACCTGCCCACATTCTCCATTAGCTTTCACTCACATATTGTGGGCCCTCAGTCTTGCCTCAGGTGGTTATATGCCCCCTCTTGTGTCCACACAGGGAAGACACTGGGGCCATCTTTTTCATGAGCCGCACCACTTCCATCCCAAGATGGTGCCCAAAAACCCCTTCCTCTGTGGCTAACTCTCAGCAGTCAATTCTCTGCATCAGGCCCCGCCCCTCAGAGGAACCAGGCCACTTGGGGCACAGCGTTCCATGGACATTGACATAAATATGATGTATAGAAGCTTCTCACCAGCTATTCTACTCATTTATATAGACCATGGTATGCAGGAAAATTCACAACTGCCATCAAATAATAAGAGAGCTTCCAGTTTTCATGTATGTCATTGTAATAAAACACACTGACTAAAAGCAACTTTGGGCACAAAAGGGTATATTTATGATTATAGTCTGTCATTGAGGGAATTCAGGACAGGAATTCAAGGAGGCTCTTGAATCAGAAATCACATAGGAAATCTTTTTAGATCTATACTTGATTATAGATCTATACTTGATTAGCTATCTTTATACTCTCAGACCACCTGCTCAGGCTATGGTGCCATCCACAGTGGGATGGCCTCTCTTACACCAATTAGCAGGACAATCCCCCTTGGCCATCTCCACAGGCCATCTGATTTTGGAAATTTCTTCATTTAGACTCCTTTCTCAGATGACTCTTGGGTGTCAAGCAAACAATTAAAGCTAACTAGGACACTCAACCCCCATCACCTGGACACACACACACACACACACACACACACAATTACTTTTAAACCATAACCTTTCATTCTTTGTTCCCAACACCTCACATTGGTATCATATTGTGATTTCCATATAGAATTTAAAATCCAACCATCTTTAAAAATTACAACAATTAAAACACCCAAGATTTCTTTAAAAATAAAGTCACATAACCATAGGCTCCTGTAAAACAAACAAACAAGTTGCATACTTTCTTATGCTGAAAGGAGAGAACCAAGGTCTAAAAATAGTCCTACTTAAACAAAACCACAATCTAGCAGTGCAATTTGAATTCTATAACTCAGTGTCTCACACCTAGGATACACTAATTCTGAAGTCTTTTGGCTTCAAAAGCATTGGGCAGCCCCACCACAGCCCCACTATTCCAGAGCATACACAACTTGTCCTGCAGGCTTTTGCTGACTCCACTTCATACTTGCCTCTGTCCTTATAGAACATCCTGTATTCCTAACATTGCCAATATCCTGGGATCTCCATTTCAACTGAGGCTGCATATTCAGCAATGGCCTCTACTGGCCTCTTCACAATGGTTTCAGTGCTCCCACATGGTGCTAAACCTCAGCCACTCTTCATGAGTTCAAAAAAGGTACCACCTGAATGATTCATATACTATTTGCCAAGTTCTACTGTGAGCTTGAAATTCAGCCATGCCTTGCCACCCCTGTTTTACCAGTTCTGTGAACTGAGTCTCAGGAAGTAGGTTTCTGTCTTTCCAATGAAGCACAAAAAGATTACACTCAATCGTGCTGATCTCTTACTCATCACAGCTGATGCACCGTTCCCAGCTGATAAGCACACACAGATTCTTCACCAAAGTGCCACGGAAAAAGTCCTTGTTCAAAGTCTTAACAGAGTCTTTACTCCCCTCTGAAACTTTACAAGCCAGACATCCACAGCTGACTTTTTTCCCAGCATTTTCTAAGATCTGACAACAGCCTATTAAGCTCTGTTCACAGAACTCAATGCATTCTTAAGCTGAAAATTACAAATGTTTCCCTGGTACCCCTTAAAATCACTCAAAATCCTAAAGATCCGCATGGTTGGGCTCATCATAGCAACTACCCCATTTCTCTGGTACCGTGTTATGATTTTACTCTGCTGCTGTGACAAATACTATGACCCAAAGAAACTTAATGGAGGAAAGAGTTTATTTCACATTATGGGATATACTTATATAGGCTACAGTTACCTTATATCATTTGAGGTACAGCAGCATCTTGAACCAGAAACCATGAAAGAATGGTGTTTGCTGGCTCACTCACAGACCTATGCTTAGTTAACTTCCTTATATAACCCGGAACCACCTGCCCAGGAATAGTGCTGCTCACAATGGGATAGGCCCTCTTAAATCAGTTAGCAGTCAAGACAATCCCTTACAGACATGCCTACAGGCAAGTCTGGTCATGGAAATTCCTTCATTGAAACAGACATCTCAGGTGACTCCAGGGTGTATCAAGGTAACATTTTTAGATAAGTAAAGAAAAAGAACATTGAATGAACTATAATTTTTTGCAGAACTGTTTCTGGACAATATATAAAACCTATTTGCAACTTTATCCATACTTAGAGTTGAAGAGTTTATTAATTATATGTGGCCAATATATTAAGAAGGGGACTGAATAAATATAAATTTATATTAATATTTATCCAGTCACATCTATTGACTGTTCCATTTTCCAAGCTCAGTGTACTTAGATTACAATAAAAATGCACCTGCTGTCCCCAAGTAAGGTTCGGAGTCCAAAAGGGAGAAAATATATGCAATCAATATTGTCTAATATGTGTGATATAAGAAGTAATCTTAAATCAGAACCAACCCTCATAGAAAAATATCACACATGTCATTTTTTACTACACCATGAGGACCTTGGATTTTGAATGTCCCCTAAAGGCCAGTTGTTAAAGGTATAACACCCAGGGTGATGATCTTGAGATGTAGTGGGACCTTTTTGAGGTGGTCTCAGCAAGAAATCAAAGCACTGGTGGGCAGGTCCTCCAAAGGTATTTTGGGATCTTAACTTTTAACTTTTAATATTTTGGATTCTTGGACATCAGTGAAGTTAGTAACATGGTTTGGGGCAGATTATAGGGTGTTGGGATGGCTGAGAACATGCAGAAGAAAATATGCATTGCATATGTGAAATGTGTCTGTCTATGATTAACTGAATACAGTTATCCATACAGACAGAAGGTTAGTAAGGTTACTCTCAGTCCTGTGCATCTTTTGTTTGCTCAGTTCCTCATCTCTAGTTACTCCTAATGTCTAGAAAACAATGACATATTTGATACCATGACTTTAAAACAGGGGGGTAGCCCTTGAAAGATGGTGATACACCTTCATCTATTCATCATAGTCATCTCCCACTCAAGTCAGACAACAGACACAGAATAGCAGAGCCGCTGGAATCTGCCTTATTAATTGGCAGAAAGAAACAGAATGTGTTTTGTATAGAAAACAATTGAAGATTAGTATTTTTGAGAGTATTTTGATATATCTCTAACTGAAAAAATAGAAGGGTCAATATTTTTAAGTAAAAAAACACTCTACCCTTCCTTAAACTCTGAAAATTTTCTGCATGTATATAATGAGATGATTACTTGCAGAATGCTGTGTTTACTTAACTTTGGCCTTATAACAAAGCAATCATTTACATATTTCTCTCAAATATTATACTGACATACTTAATTAAAACTATAAAGGGCAATGACAATATTTCATTCTCTTAATGAATGAGGGGACGTAATATACAGTTCAGAATGTCTCTGTGCTTAATTTTCCTCACATTTTTACTGCTTAAACTGTGCTCCTTCTATGAATATTGTCAATTAGGATGGAAAGAAGGAAAATTAAAGTCTCTCTTGAAAATTGTGCTTGTCTTTCCTTGTGGAATCTGTGTATATTCAGAAATTTGTGATTTGCATATTTCATGTGTAATTAAACCCAGGAAAGGTGAAGATTAGAGAAGTTAGGACACTTTCACCCTTATATCAGCTTTTTCCTTTTCATTAAATGGGCATTTGTATTTGAAGACATGGTCTCACTTTCAAAATGCTGTACTTTTTTTCTATCGGACAGAAACTAATGGGTTATTTTCAATTTAATCTGTGTACACTGAAATATTTATGGACATGTATATTTGTGGCAGTATCAGAATAACGATTTGTGAGATAAACCTGTATAAGTCAATACCCACTGATGTACAATTCTGGAAATATGATTGAATCCCAACCATTTTCTTATATTCATGAAAGGTTTCTTTAGCCATCATTGCACTATCAATAAATGAAAAAGATATCACACATACCATTGGCTACAGTGCCAAGTGGTGAACGCCACACAATGTGCTCATAAGCACTATGTAAACTACTACTTGTCAAATAAATACAATCATATTTTTCTATGATTGCAATATCCTTGAAACAAAAAGAAAAAAATAATGACCATTGCCTAAAAGAGCCTTATAAGCCTGGTAAGAAAGACAAATGCATAAGCCACCATAATTCAAGTAGAATGGAATATGTAATGTGCTGGAGAAATAAAGCTAGCACATAAATTTGACAAATCTACATATAGCTCAGTTTGCTTCTTTGAGTGGACTTCTTGAAATAAGACTATTGGGAATAGATCAAGGCCAGAGGAAGTAAAAAATCCATTTCCAGAGACAGAACCAGGGATGCTTTTATGTAGTTAACATTTCAACACAACATTAAATGGAAAATTGAAATTTAATATATCCAGAAAAATACATTTCTGTGACAGATTGCCTGACTTCAAGTGCACCAAATTTCTCTATAGTTGCTTCTGGCTTTGTGTCAGCTCCCTTTAAAAGCAGAGTAAATGACCGACCACAAAATATTTCGAATGAACTCAATGGCAAAGCTGGGACATACTTAGACATCTGGATCTTTTTCTACCTCTCCTTTTCTCTGAGACTTTGTTTTTATCTGTATGCTGCACACTCACATAGACAGGCAGACATACAGACAGACACACAAGCACACACATCACCTGACATTTATATATTTAGTTTTTATTATTTAGCTATGCTTTAAAGTCACAATCAATTTGATAATATAGATATCATCTACCAAGTTAACATACTTATTGTAATTGATAATCTTATATTGATACATCACTTAAAACACAGTCTGCCATTTAAAGTTCACTCTTATTTTTGTATGTCCTAAGGGCTTGACTGGACATGTAATATGTCCTCACAATTTATATCATACCGCATAGAATAGTTTGACTAACTTAAAAATCACCTGTGTTTTTTTATATATCTATCCCTCTCCCTGGACTCCTGGCAGCCACTTAACCTTTTAACTTTTCCATAATTTTATCTTTTATAGAGTTTCACATTATTAAAATATAGAATGCTTACTTCTCAGGTTGGCTTTTTGTACTTAGTAATATAAATTAATGTTTGTTGAATGTTTTACATGGCTTGTCAACTCATCTCTTTTAACACAAAATAATATTCAACTGATGGATATGCCAGAGGTGGTTCATTGTTTCATCTACTGACAACATCTTAGCTGTTTCTATGGCTTGACTGTTATAAATATAGCTGGCATAGCTATCAATATCATGTTGTATACGCTTTAAGTTTTATGGGTAAATACAAAAAGGTGTGATTAATTTGGTATGAAGTCATTACATTGCCTTCCAAGTATGTCATCTCTACATTTCCACTAGCAATAAATACGAGTGTGTATAGTTCAACACTTGAATGGCATAGGCTGTTATCAGTGTTTGCACTTTGGCCATTGGACTTGGTCTATAGTGAGATCACATGCTTTTGAGTTTTCCTGATGATTTATGAGATGAAACAACTTTCCATATGCTTCCGTTGCTTTCTGGTGAAGTGAACGTCTAAGTGACGTCTTTGATGAGGTTGACAATCAGTTCTGGGACTTTTGAATTCAGTTGTTCATTGGATACATACATTGCAGATTTCATCATCCTTGCAATAATTAGCTTCTCCTGCTCCACAGCTTGTCTTTTTCATGCTAATTACAGTGCATTTCACAGAGTAGAAACTGGACATATTAATGATGCTCAGCCTGCCAATGCTCCTTTTATGAATCACTACTTGATGTTGTATCTAAACAGGCACAATTAGATCAGACATACAGATTTTTTTTCTGTGCAATCTTGAAGCATTGTCATGTTTGAATTTCATAGTTAGTCTTGTTATTCATAGTGAGTAAATTTTGGGAAGTTTATATGTTCTATGTCTAGATTGATTTTTCGGGATATGCTTGTCAAGATGTTCCAACACTATTTATAAATTACCCTTTCTCCATTGCTACATCATATCATCATGCTGTTTGTGAAATATTAATCAAACTTGTAAATTTTACTATATATATCAATGATCTGTTTGCATATATTTTACTAACACCACATGTTACGGTTTAAATATGTAATGTCCCAATGTAGGCTCACATGTTGAAGATTTTGTATTAGTCCTGTTAGTTTGAGAGACTGTGAAACCTTTGGAAGGTAGGGAATATCTGGAGGAAGTGTGTCTGAATAGGTGGGTAGTTTTGAAAGGCATATTCTGACCCTGTCCTTGCTGTTGTTCTGGATTTCCTGTCTATCATTAGGTAAATTCCACACATTCCCTAATCATGGCATAGAATCCCAGAGCCAAGTGATCATAAGCTGAATCATACCTCTAAAGATGTAGACTAAAATACATAATTTCTCCTAATAAAGATTTTTTCTTAAGTATTTGTCATACATATACAGAAGTAATTAACACAAACTATTTCTTGGTCACTTCAGCTTTACAGTGAATCTTAAAATCTAGTGAGGTCATCCCTCAGTTTGTTTTTCTCCTATAGTGTTTTTCTGGATCTTCACTTTTGACCTTCTACAGAATTCACAGTCACAAATAATGGCTTTCGTTTTGACTGTGATTCCATTTGAAGCTGCAAAAAAGTGGGAACAATCTTGACACTGTTAAGACTCCCAGTCCATGGACATGGACTTCAAAGGTTGTACAGGACTTCAGTTTTGTCCTATATACTTACCAGTCTGCGCAGCATTCCATGGCATCCCCTCTCCTCCTCTCTTAGGCCAAGTTAACTAGAATGAGATGAAGTTAGTTATTCCTGTTAATCCAAGTGGAAGGGTGAATCTGCCTGAAATTGGGTGTTAGGTTATATATCCCAAGACCAGTTAAGCTACTGTGAGTTCACAACATGTTTCACTCTTTTTAAGGAGTTTCTCCTGAAGGCAAATCTTGTTAAAACAGAATGATTCTGATTATTTAAAAACAGCTCTTCTCCTTTCCTCTGCTAGATACATGAGGGAATATTTCAAACATTTCATTTGAGAAGCTGATTTTGTTCTTGGAGATAATCTCACAGAAATATGAGAATTGCCTGGATATTTGAACTCTTATATTTGCACATACTGAGCCCCCAGCAATTCATTAATTACACTCTGGCTTCCTGCTCTGGAATCAACTTTTATGGAGCTATCAGCTCAGGGATCTCTTCACAGATGACATAACACATGTATCTCTGTAGACTGTGTGGAATAATTGTCCTTTGGCTTTGTTTTTCTCACAGATCTAAGAAACGTGTTTTGTTCAACTTTGATTTCCTTTGAGGATGTAGTGGTCTCGCTGGAGGGTCAACTATAGAAGGCAGAGGGAGAGGCTTTGTGCCTTAAAATGACACCAGTCCTAATACTGCTTGTGTGGCATTGGTGATCGGGCTTGCTGACACCACCCCTCGCTGTTGCAAATATGCATGCCACCTTTGCAGCATTTGGTTTTGGGCCACCCCTGACAGGGACTTGGCTAACAAGCCCTCCACCCATCCCTTTATGGGATACACAGTTTTTACAGTAATGGGGGTGGGACCCGTAATGCACTCCACCTGTTTGCAATGCATTGTACACAGCCAACATTTGCTGTTCTAGGGCTGTGTACCAAGACTCTGCCCCTTTCCATGATTGGGAAGAGAACACAATTGGGACCTTCTGTTCAGATTGTTGTTGCCAAAAGCCCCACCCATAACCTTCAGGACTCCTGGTGACTTCCAAGAGGAAAGGACATGGAGGTATTGGGGCACACAGCTTCCTAGCTTGCCCAAACAGTACCTTGGCCTGCTCAAAAGCCTATTAGGCCTTTACATCCCAATCCCATGTAGCACCCCTTTTTATTAGATTATACAGGGGGCAGATAACCTGAGCAAGGTGAGGTATAAAATTCACCAATACCAGAGAAATCCCCAAAATGCCTGTAACTGCTTAACATTTATTGGTACGAGTTGTTGTAAGATTTTCTCAACAAATGCTCAGAGTATCATGCGAGTTCTGCCTGACCATAAAACTCCTAAGAATTTTACCGCTGTACCTGGCCCTTGTAACTTCTGTGGGTTGATTTCCCATCCTCTCTCCTTCAAGTACACTTGCATGTTCCCCAAATGAGCTTCCAAACTATAAGGCACTCAGAAGTTACCATTATGTCATCTATGTAGTGGAACCTGCTTACAGTAGGAGGGCAGGGTAACAGGCCCAGATCCAGGGCCACCATCCTGTGACAAACTGTGGGGCTGTGGCAGTAACCTTGGGGAAGTACTCTGAATGTCCATTGTCATCCATTCCATGTGAATGCAAATTGATCTTGGAATTCAGCAGTTAGGGGAATACTAAAGCATGCATTAGCAAGGTCCACCACAGCATGGAAGAACCCCATTTCCTGCACCAGCTGATCAGTTAGCAATGCAATGTTGGACACTACTGCATGAATGGGAGGCACCATCTTATTTAACTCCTGGTAATCTACAGTCATTTTCCAGGAGCCATTTGGCTTCCTGATAGGCCAAATAAGGCTATTGTTATGACGTCCATGGGCATGTTGGACCATGGATTTTTCCCTTTCTTTGAATTAAAGGTCAGACATCTCCCACTATCTCTAGGTCACTTCCTTCTTCCTCGCTACCTTACTCTTCCCAGGGGTTTTAGGATCACAGGGTGGGCCTTTTTTTATCATTCTGATCTGGGCTTTTATTCCTTTTTTACCTCCTAGGTGTAAAAAACAGCATGCCAACACCTCCATCTCCTTTTCTGTCTTTTCTAATTTACTGGCAAGGTCAGAGGTGAGTACCTAAGAGGCCAGCCTCATGTCCTTCTCCCATTCTAATTCCTCCCTAACACCTTCAGTTTCCCTTCTGGCTAAGGCCTCCGCCTGGGACAGATTTCTTACTATCAATAGCAGGCAGGGTCCAAGTGGCCTCTGCAGCTGCTTTTTGAGATTTCTGTCCCTGGTCTGCTACTCCCAGATATTGCAAAATCTGTTCCAAACCTTCTGCTGTTCTCAGGGCCTTTCCGTATTCACGTGGTAGCCCCCACTGGCCACGTGGTGGCACCCCATACCATCTACAAGATGGCTGCCACCCTGGGATCTCTTCCATCCACCTTGACTGTTTAGAAGGCCTCTCCCTAGTTACATATCTCACTGTCCACTGCACTAACTATGCCACTGCAGCCACCCCCACCAAGCCTATGGGAATGGCCCACCTGGTTAACATTTCCTCAGCCCACATGCTCCCCTCACCCCACTTTACTTTGGTTATTGGTCTCTTTCCCCATATCAGGGACATCATCAATGCTCTTCTAAAACCCATTCTCAGTTTTGTCGTATCCTGCTGGGCTACCCCAATTGTAAGTCAAATTCACCATTGGGAGGTGGCATCCAATCCCCTCCTCTTGTGGTCCTTGTGACAACCTGAGGAAAAAATTCTCCAAACCCCAGTTTGAAGAATCTTAACGAGTTTATTGGACTTGCTAAATGAGCTTGGGATGCAGGTTTACTTACAGACAGACAAGTGGGCACCCCTCCATTCATGGCTGTGTTCAAAAGTTCACACCCAGACATAAATCCTGTGGTTCCAGACAGACTTACAAAATGGCGAGAGGCCAGCCTCATGATTTTCCCAGCTTTTATACCCTTAGCCCCTCCCTGGCAGGTGGCTATGGTCAACTGATTGGCTGGAAGAGGGAAGGGGAGTGGCTTCTTTGCAGAATGTGGGAAGGAGGCAGGTCCATGGCTTGTCATCACAGGGTCAGAGGAATGCCCGTGTCACATGCCCAAACTCTGTACATGGTCAACTGAAGACCAGGAACATAACAACCATATTTTAAGATCTATGTACTTATTTTAGAACACTGAGCTCATGCAATTATTGACTTAGTGATAAACTTCTTTGCAGTAGATTTTGAGAAACAAATCTTTTAACTAATCAATAGCTATAAGGCATGTAGTTTAATTGTTATCATCCATTCTCTTTCCTCTTACAGGGTACATCTGGGTATGTGAAACAAGCTTATTGAATTACACTGGAAATTGTACTGATGACCCATGTGATTTCTTCTAATGAAATTATATGCTACTACATTTCTATGTATATCACTCTGGTATATCCGTGTAGTTTGTAGCAACTGCTATAGCATCATATCTTTTAAATGAAATATCTTGATTGAAGAGAAGATTGGTTTACGACTGAAATCAAAACACCAAAAATGGTATCTCTATAATCATAATACTAAAAATGATATAATTCAACACATAAAAATTGACAAAGATCATCATCAAGAACAAAAATCTTTCTTAGAGAAAGTTAATCTAAATATAAAATCAATCAATAACATAGTTTTTAGATGTTGTCTCTCAAGTCTGACAGAAATGTATCATGAAGATGTAGAATTCTCTGTTGCCTTCAACCACATGAGGATCAGCCATTTGAGGTTACTTGGTATGGTAATTAATTTTTCTGTTGTTCTGATAAGACATCATGACCAAGGAAACTTCTAGAAGGAAGATCTTGTTTGAGTTTACAGTTCCAGGGTAATGGTCCATGATGGTGGGGTGTCCTGATGTGAGGAGGTGGCTGGGGCAGAAAGCAGAGCGATGGCATAGTCACAGGATGCAGAGTACATCAGGAAATTCAGCAAGGCTGAGGAATTCTTAAAGCCCACTCCCAATATCATACATTTTCCAGCAATAACATGCCTCCTAAAACCTCCCAAAACAGCTCCACTAACTAGGAACAAAATGTCCAAATACTTAAGAGTCTATGGAGGATGCTATTATTCAAACCACCTCACCCGGACTTTGGCTCTGTTTCACTTTTCCATATAACAGAGACACTCTAATTAGAAATAGTTTGTTTCTTCAAGCAATGTTTTTTTTTCCCCCCTCAAATGTCATGATCAAGATGTTCCAGGTGTGAAAGCAACATACCTTAAATCCCAAAGAGTATTTACCTTTTCCTGAGAAATTTGCCGTCTATTTGGAGGTAAGGCCTTACAAATACAGAGGAGAAAATCTAGGAAGCTGTGACATGAATTGAATTGCCTGTGTGTGAAATGAATTGGACTTCATGGGTCCTCATGACACCACTGTCAACAGCAAATGTTCAGAAACCATTGAACAATTACTATGAGACAAGCACTGTGCAAAGTGCTTTGAGTAAATAGCTAGCTTAATGACGCCTGGAAATTCGCAAAAGAGAATGTAATACTCTCATTTTATACAAAAGTAAACCCAAGCTTTGAAACTTTCTTTTATAGTCAAGCATCTAATAATTCACTCAAAAAGACTGAATCCAGATCAGAACCTTCATTCTATAGTGCTATCCAGTTAGCTGTTTATTTGATATTTCTGTGAAGTTTGACCCCCAAATGTAGAAAGTACTCTGATAGGACACAGTCCTTTAGAGGTGCTTCACATTCTACAACTGACCTCGTCCTTGACCAGCTGTCACCTGTGCCTTTTGCCTTCATTAGCACTCAAGGTTCACAAATCAAAGTGCCTCCTTAGCATATGATTGGCTTCAGATGTTTGCAAGGAATTTGTCTCAGACATCCCTGAATTCATATACCTGATGTACTTAAGAGTTCAAGTATTAGATAATGCTGTTTTATTCTCATGATATTTCTGCTAAAGCATCATAAAATGATCATGAAATGGGAAATGACAAGGGTAATGCACAGTTTTAAAATTTTCCAATTCACATCATAGGCTCCTGTATCCCACTAGCAATTAACTGTGTTTCATTAAAGATAAAATAAAATACTTATTTCAATTTATATGCGTTAAGCATGTTTTAATAGAAATACATGTTCGTTTACTTCAACTCAGCCATGTAATTATTTGAATTTTCAGTTATTTCTTTGTCATAGCTCTATCTTGAAAAAGATTTCTGAGCCAAGGATTACTGGCACTGAGAAATGACCCACTGAGTTTCCTAAGGGCTGAGTACAAAGCTGATCCTCTCACAATAATGTCTATCCATTTGTTACTTTCAGACCCAGGTGCAAGACTTTTTGAGTGACTACCCAACAGAATATGAGTGAATAAAACTTGGCCAGTTGTAAGTGACTGCTAGGGTGGGGCTCAAAGAAAATTCCCATTCATTTTTTTTCTTGTATTATTATTGGTTACTTAGGTCCATATAATACTGTCTCAGTTGCCCTGTATTCTAAAAAAGTTTAGGAATTAGAAACTATTAAAGTCAAAGAGTTATTTATACCTGGCTAAATTGGAAAAGAATATCTAATTTCCTAACCACTATCCTTGTGACCATTTTTAATACAGAGAGCCATGAGTCAAAACATGAACACATGCAAATCTGACTGTGAGTCAGGATAATTGATCAATTCCTTGGGAGAACGGGACCTGGGATCCAGGTGACCTCAGGCACAGCTTCTTTTTTCTTCTAATGTCCTGTTTCTGTAGCACTCTGAGGTGCACTTTTCATTCCTTATTTTCCAAAGTTTGGCAAGCCGTGGGAGTGTACCACTTGACCCAATGTGTAAAGAAGCAGCCAGGAGACAAACACACGGTGCTGAGAGCCACAGTCCTTTCCTTGGCAGTAGTGTTTCAGTTTCACTTGCCTTGGTCCTGAGTCTTTTCTCCCCCTCCATAGGGGTCCTTGAGAGCTCTAGTGAAAGAATACAGACGAAACACAGAGTGCCCTGTGTCATGTAGATGTAGGTGTAGTTCATTACAGGGCAAGTGGATTATACTCTCAAGGGATGACAATGGACAATGGTTAAGGGGACTATTGCCATAATCTACATTTGAGGCAAATTTAACATCATTTTTAAGTCTGTCCAAAAAGCAACTTTTCCTAAGGCACTTTATTCTGTCTAGGTGATTACCTTTACAAGTGGGACCATGATACTTTTTTTTTATTAATCAGAAAACCTTTTAGAATTTTTTAAAAGTGTAAGGCTCTTGTAACCAAGTTTAGTTACCCGTCAACAGCCTTCTGAGCAGCACAGAATGCCATGTATCCTTCTAGACACATAGATATGACTCAAGAACTAGTCTGATGACCAGTAATTCAGATTTCTACAATTCTAGTCTTTTAAATTGTTGATTATGAGAAAGAAGTCCAACCTTCAGTTCTTCCAAGCCTTCAAATATCCAAATATCTACTTAACAATGTCATTGAATCCTTATTAGTGCCCTGGCTTTGAACCTTCCTGAGTGGCTATATTAGCATTCAGTTTCAATTCCTAGATAACCCATGTTAAGGCAGGGTCAGGGTTACCTCAGCCAAGAAAAGAGTAAGTCTCCATGTGAATGAATCTATAGTCATTAGACAATAGATTCCCGACACATTACTGTAAGTAAAAGTGTTCTTATGTTTACAGATATAATATTCTATAGACCTTGGGATTTTTTCTAAAACCACAGTTTCATGGGCACACTGACAAATTTCAGTACCATCAAGCTGACTACACATTTGTCAAATATCACTATTTTAGTTTGTGGAAAAGCTTTGCAATGCAGTAGCTATTTTATTATTTGGTTCAGAATTAGTGAATTGCCAAAATAATCATATTGATCAGGTTTCAAGTGACTCTGTCCTAATGTTAATGCTTCCACATGTTGTTAGTTTTCTGGTATTGAAAGTGTCTGAAAGAATCAAAACAAAAAATACCTAGCAATTTTCATCCATGATTTCACATCAAATACCAAATTACGCAATCTGAATTGCTGCCTTTGATACACATGTCTCTCATAAAATAAGTGTGACTGTTCTTATTTTATGAAGTTCAATTTGAAAGTTAGAGCCAGCAGGGTGGATGATATTTTAGAAATAGAAAATGTGTAATTTAAAACCACCCTAAGATATCACCTTACCCCAATCAGACTGGCTAGGATCAAGAGAACACATGATACAAAATGCTGGCGAGGATGTGGAGAAAGGGGAATGCTCATTTAC
The DNA here is from genome assembly GCF_000622305.1 of Nannospalax galili. Lineage (NCBI taxonomy): Eukaryota > Metazoa > Chordata > Mammalia > Rodentia > Spalacidae > Nannospalax > Nannospalax galili. The sequence continues at coordinate 332,148 of NW_008353484.1, read as the reverse complement.
TGCTGGTGGGATTGCAAATTCATGCAGATTCTATGGAAAACAGTGAGGAGAAGTCTTAAAAAACTAAAAATGAACCTACCATATGACCCGGTCAAACCACTCCTTGGCGTGTGTATATATGGACTCATCCCATTGTAGAGACACTTGTAGAACTGTTTGTTGCTGCTCTTTTCACAATAGCTAAGAAATGGAAGCAACCTAAGTGTCCCTCAACTGATGAGTGGTTAACAAAAATGTGATATATTTACACAATTCAGCAGTGAAGAAAGTTGAAATAATTAAATTTGCAGGTAAATGGATGGATCTAGAAACTGTTATACTAAGTGAAGTAACACAGATGCAGAAAAACAAATGATATATGTTCTCCCTCATATGTGGCTCCTAGCTTCCTAGCACCAAATCCTTTTAAATTCCAGGTCCTTTTAATAAGATGATGCTATACAGCAGTCCCTTCTGCATGAAATAACTACCATCATCATGCCTTTGGCTGAGTCTGATCGCTAAAATAGTCACAATTGGGCTTGTTGACAGTTGTGCTCATTCATTAAAGGAGCCAAGCAGGGTCACTGGACCCTACCTGAGTATCCATCCACTCTTCCCAGCCAACTAGTCCAGCCTTGGAAGACAAAAGAAAAATGAGAGGGATACTTTTGGAAGCCTTGTCAAGAAACTCCAATGGACTCACATATGAACATTTGAAAATTGCCCTGTTCTGACTTTTTTTCTAGTTCCCTGTCTAGAACTTGTCATGCTAATTACTCTTGCCTTTACTTTTTCACATCTCCCGTTCATGACTCAAGGACTATCTTCTTCCCTTAGAGACAAGAGTTATGCAATTTGGGAGTCTTTTAGATAGACCCACTAGAGGGGTACTCCAATTGCCTCACCCTGCATCCCTGTTCAGCATGGAAGAAGCCAGAGCAGTCTGTGTCCCTATTCATCATTCGCAATTTGGGTAACACCTTCAGAGGATGGTGTGATAAGAATAGGGGGTAGGAAATGGCTAGGCAGTTAGGGTACAAAGACTCCAAAGAAATGTAGCTAGTTTCTTGACTAAAAGTGTAAATGTCCTTGGGCCTGTTAGCAACACACTCTGTTCCAAAGGCCAAAAATGTCAAAAGTATTTGAGAGCTTATATCTGATCCTTAAAAGATTTTAGGGTTAGCTCTTCAGAGGGGGAAATGTTGGAGGGGAGGGAATGGGCATAGATTTGATCAAACACCTTATATATACCTATGAAATTCTCAATAAACTTTTCGTAAAATTTTTTAAAAAAAGAAATAGAAAATGTGCAAGTTGGATTTTTATCTGAGTTTTACTGATTATTTTAAAAAAGGATGTGAAGTGAAGACTTTTCTGTAACAAAGTCACACACTATAAATTCTTAATAATATGCTTAAACAATGGTTTCTAATAATGAGCTCAAAATGATGGATTAGCTCATTCGTTATATGTGATTTGGTCTGCCACACAGGGCAGAAGAGAGACTACATTCTTCATGCATCACTCCTACTGAGAATCTACACAGGAGCCATCCCACTGACTTCTGAGGGCTGAACACACAGAGCATTAAAAGGCAACAATCTGATCTTGCTTTACCCCCTGTTGTGCTAATCTGAACTCCCTGGAAGCTCTGGTGAATTCAATATGAGCTCAGAGTTCAGTTCACTTCTCTAAGAGAAAGGATGTGCTGAGAATCTGGATCCCCATCAACTGCTCCCTCAGTGTGTCTGCTCAGTAAAGTTCACCCACTTAAAAGTTTCAAGTCAATGTTTTGAGGTTGAACTCTTCAAGTATCAGTCAATATCTCTCTCTCTTTTCTTTTCATTCTAAACATCCTTCTCAAATGCATGTGCTACTGCAACATCATTTATCCCCAATTGTTTCAGAAATCTGGTTAATGATCCAGGCTGAGAAATCATTGCTGGTAACAACCTTTGATATTTTCTTTTCACAGCTCAGCTTTCACATGTGTGTAAATGAAACATTTTGGTCTCCTAAATGGTAATAAAATTTTACATTACAGACTCAAATGTATTTTTAGTCTTTTGTGTGCTATCTATTGTGTCCTTTGTCATTAGTCAATCACAGTGTTGCAAGTTCATTCTTTTTACAATGTCAATTTTGTCAGAAATGGATGTTTTGTAGACAGCATTCAATAAATAGACACAATCATTTGGTCAATTTTTAGAATCCCACTGATCGTCTCTATGGGGGAGATGCACTCTCTCTCACCAGTCCTCTCTCAGAGTTTTTCTCAAACTGTGAAGCTTTCTCTTTGTGCCTTTAGGTTCTGGACACCACTAAGACAAAACAGATCAATTTATTCCATGATTGGCACATTGATAAAGGGTAATGATTCCAAGATCTCATGAAACTTCTGTTCCATGTATGTACGTACACACATCATGATTTGAATAATGCTTACTGTGTTCCTTTCAGTCATTTGTTCCTCCTTTCCCAAACACAGTCAGACATTGTGCAGGAATTAATCAGTGAATGGGTTGAAAGGCTTTTACAACACAAATTTCAAAAGGGGAAAACTGCCTGAATTTAAAACAAACCCAATAAAACTAAAAGCTTTATACTTTGTACCTATCCATTAAATAATTTTATTTACAAATGTGACCGACAGAATTTAACAGGAAATATTATTAAAGTTACCACTGTGTATTAAAGGAAACCTTTCCCTGGTGTGAGGAACAGTCTGATGTTAAAGTAAAGGGATACTGAAGAGGGGATAAAGTACAGAATATAAACCCATGGGGAGGATGCCAGCCCATTCCTTATTGCTAAAATAAAATATCTGAGGCTGATAACTTATAAAGAAGGGAAGTTTGTTGAGTTTATAGTTGCAGACATACTTGGCTTTGCTGAGGACCTCCTGGACGATGACGTCAAAGGAGTGGGAGCTTGAGGAGAAAGGATAACACAACTAGAAGAGGAAGGCACCAGAGGCTAGACTTACTCTTTTACAACAACCCAAACATTTATGGGATAATAAATCTATGAGACTGAGGGTTATATCTTAGGTCTCAATACCTTGCATTAAGCCTTTTTTTTTTTTTTACTAAAAGGTCCACCACTTATTAATACTGGTTCACTGTGGATCCTGATTGCAACTCACCAACCTCTCAGGAAAACACTCAAACCACAGCCAAACCAAAGCAAGAGTAATTTTTTAAATATATTTTGACAATTTCATGCAGCTATGTGATGAATTTCAGATATTTCCAGCCCTCTCCTTCCATCCCACTCTCAGTGAAAACCTTCATACTAATAAGTCCTCTTCCTCACCTGTACCCCCCCACCACCACTGAGTTTATTTAGAGTTGTTTGCATCAGCAAAGGTGTGCAGTCCTTTTTTGGATCAGGGCCACTATATCAGAGGCTATACCACTGAAGAAAATAATGCCCCCACCTTTCGAAACCATGAACTGCCAACATATAGAGAGAAGAGAGGGCTACAATATGACCATGACATGACTAGTTACCTCAAGAACTCACTGGACCTGTGGCTATTTGCACAAGAACTACAGAGCCCTGGGGCCCTTGACACGTCATCAGGGATGGAGGAGGAAAGAATGAGAGACCTAGTATTAAATTCTTTGTGGTTTTATACCAGGATTCCACAGAGGCTCAAGTGATCTGAGCAGGAGCTACACATTGCTCCATCACTGGGCACTGGGAACATTAAGAATCTAAATTATAGGGGCTGGAGTGATGTAACAGCTATTATGAGTACCAGCTGTTCATGTAGAGGACCAGCACCCACATGGTGACTTACAACTGCCCATAACTGCAGTTTCAGGGGATCTGATGCTCTCTTCAAGTCTCCATGTGCATTGCATCTATATATATATAGGGCTGGAGAAATGGCTCAGCAGTTAAGAGCACTGGCTGTTCTTGCAGAAGACCTAGGTTCAAATTCCAGGACCCACATGATAGCTAACAACTGTCTGTAACTCCAGTTCCATGGGCATTGCAGAACATGCTTGCATATATATATATGCAGACAAAACACACATACACATAAGATAAAAATAATTTTTGAAAAAGAGCAGTGCCATGGCAGAGCAGATTGCTGGGCCCATCTGCCACCCTCGTCCCACTCCCTTCCACCACCGCTTCCTCCACCTGGCCTCTGGCTTTGCCTCCACATTCATGGCTCTCTAGGTGTGGCTTCAGGGTTCATCCTGATGAGCTGTGTCTGCTCAAGCTCAGCATCAGGGACAGAAACTGCCAGGCAGTGGTCACACTCAATGTGAGTGTTCCATCTTACAGTGTCCGCTGGAGCCTGGCCAACCGGGAGATCAACCTGCAGGCACTGACCATGGATGTCATGTACCCCTTGGCTTTGGTCACCCAGGTCACTAACCCAAAGGAGGATGAATGGTGATTTCCCAGAACACACAAGAAAATATTTGGCAAGGAAGAAAAATTAGCTGGTGACCCAAAATAATGGCAGAGTTGGTCATACACACCAGCCTAATGATGGCATTGGCAGAGAGAAGCTCTAAGCAAAATGTGATCCTGGTAAGAAGATACTCATCACTGACTCCTCTGTCTAGTGATGGAGGAAGATGTTAAAAGCAGACAGTAAGGGAACAAATTGGATCCTTCATCATGAAGAAGACACTCAACCATCTTTTACTTTGAGTAAAGGCAAAGGGTAGTTTTCTCCAATACGAATATCATACTAGTGAGAAAATCAAGCCAGTAACTCTTGCCTACATTTGTTTCATGAAAGTCAAGATGTTCCTTCTTAAATACAAATATATGGACAGAGCAATGGCAACAGGAAAACAGTAAGAGTCAGTGTAATTGAAATTATGACCCCTCCCATGAGCCTGGAAGACTGCCACCTCCCATGGGCCCAAGGCTGAAAACCCCTCCTGTGAGCCTGGTGTCTGTGGTCCACTCCCATGAACTTGGAGTTCTGGTCCGCTCTCATGAACCTGGAACTGTGGTACCCTCCCTTGAGCTGGAGTTGTGGCCCCTCCTATGACTGGAGCTTAGAGCTATGAACTTAGAGCTGAATCCCCCCCTGTGAATCTGGAGCTGTAGTCCCCTCCTGTGACCTAGAGCTGTAGTCCCCTCCTGTGAGCTGGAACTGTGGTCCCTCCTGTGAGCTGGAGCTGTGTTCCCCTCCTGTGAGCTGGAACTGTGGTCCCTCCTGTGAGCTGGAGCTGTGGTCCCTCCTGTGAGCTGGAGCTGTGGTCCCCTCCTGTGAGCTGGAACTGTGGTCCCTCCTGTGGGCTGCAGTTGTGGTGTCTTCTTGTGACAGAGTGATGGAGACAGGAAGAGGGTAGGAATCAGTATAATTGAAATTATGGCTCCTCCCATGAGCCTAGAATTGTGATCTCCTCCTGTGAGCCTGGAGCTATTGTTCCCCTCCTGTGAGCTGGAACTGTGGTCCCTCCTGTGAGCTGGAGCTGTGGTCCCTCCTGTGAGCTGGAGCTGTGGTCCCCTCCTGTGAGCTGGAACTGTGGTCCCCTCCTGTGAGCTGGAGCTGTGGTCCCCTCTTGTGAGCTGGAACTGTGGTCCCTCCTGTTAGCTGGAGCTGTAGTCCCCTCCTGTGAGCTGGAACTGTGGTCCCTCCTGTGAGCTGGAGTTGTGGTCTCTTCCTGTGTTCTGGAGCTGTAGTCCCCTCCTGTGAACCTGGAGCTGCAGTCCCCTCCTGTGAGCTGGAGTTGTGGTCTCTTCCTGTGTTCTGGAGCTGTAGTCCCCTCCTATGAACTAGAGCTGCTGTCCCCTCCTGTGAGCTGGAGCTGTGCTGCCCTCTTGTGAGCTGGAGCTGTGATCCCCTCCTGTGAGCTGGAGCTCTGGTCCCCTCTTGTGAGCTGGAGCTGTGGTCCCCTCCTGTGAGCTGGAGCTGTGCTGCCCTCTTGTGAGCTGGAGCTGTGGTCCCCTCTTGTGAGCTGGAGCTGTCTGTGGTCCCCTCCTGTGAGCTGGAGCTGTGGTGCCCTCTTGTGAGCTGGAGCTGTGGTCCTGTCTTGTGACCTGGAGTTGTAGTCCCCTCCTATGACCTGGAGCTGTACTCCCCTCCTATGAGCTGGGTCTGTGGTCCCTCCTGTGACCTGGAGCTGTAGTCCCTTCCTGTGTTCTGGTGCTGTAGTCCCCTCCTGTAAGCTAGAGCTGTGGCCATCCATCATGATTCACAGTTCCACATTCCTCTGGTGGTGGAGCAGGTTGGAGGATGGAGGACTTCTTAATGTGGGGCAGCAGTTTTAGCCTTCTCTGAGTGACTGCATTCTGCATAGCCCTTCTCCTGAGGTTCCAGGCTGTGGACGGCAGTGAATTTGACTCTGTCTTGCACTTACGCTGGAAAAAGAGGAGGTCTCTGTCATTTGCAGATTCTATTCTTGGGAAGACTGATTCCCTAGAATGGATCTCACATGGGAATCACATGTGATTCCCCACGTGGTCCTGGGCATCCATGTCTTGACACTGGACCTTTCCTATTCTCAGACACCAAGAGATTTTCCATCATTTTGCTATTACTTTGACAGCCCCAGCCAACCTTCACTGGTGGCCTAAAGAAAATGTAAAAGGACTAACTGATCTAGTGTTGAAAATCGCAGTCTGTGATGGTAAAAAATAAATAAATAAAATAAAACTACAGTGTATTTTATAACTTAATGTATAAATCCAAAGCTAAAAATGTATTTAATTGTATTTTAGAATGTAAATTTTCAGTTTTATATGTCTACTTTTCAACATTTAGCTTAACATCCTTAGCTTTGTTGTGAAAGAAAATATATGGTACTTATGTTTCTGTCTGTGTTTTATTTCATCTAAACAAGATATTCAGTTCTTCCCATTGCATTGCAAATGACAGGATTACATTTTTCTTTATGGCTGAATAATATTCTTTTGCAGGTTTATATATCTCTTTGATTTTCTATATCCTTTAATTTGTTTATGAGCATCTGGATTGATGCCAGAACTTAGCTGTTGTGAATAGTGTCATGCTATTCGTGGTAGTGTAAGCATATTTATATTTTATTATTGTTATTGAAGTAGTTTTAGGATATAACCTTTTAAGTATGGAAAAACTAGCAATTAAATCATTAGATGTAAATAAATATCATGACTTATAAGAACATATGCATCACCATACCACATACTTAACTCCTAAGACCCTCAAATTCCTCAGATTAACTTATTTTGCTTTATGTTTTCATTTGTAAAATATGCCATGTTAGCAATATCAGATAAATATGAGAAAAAAGAAAAACATTATTTTATACAACAGTATAAGTCAACAGTAATCTTGTGTTTAAGGTAGATTGTGATGATACAAAATATGATTTGTCTGAGGAGTCCAGAATATCCTGCCAGATCCAGAAGGGAAGAGTGATATTTGGGGTAAGACACGCTGGTGATGTGGTTGATAGATGAGTTTTGCCTCAAATGGTACAATTGTGATCGTGAATATTTCAGGACAAAATGAATACTGTGAGTAATTACTTCAGGGAAATGTAAATTGCCAAAATGTTTTAATATCTCAGAAGTTTCTATACATCGATATTGTGAGAGAAATGTATTTTTCCTTTTAGATAATAATTTGGAAAGCACTGAATTTGGGGCTGATCATGATACACATTTCACTTCACCACAATGAAGATAATTTTTTTTAATAAAAACTATAGAAACAAGGCATGTGAGATGGCCCAGGCAGTAAAGGTATTTGCTGTTAAGACTAGTGAGGTGAGTTCATTTTCCCAGAACCCACGTGGTTGAAGGAGAGAACTGGTATCTGCAAGTTGTCTCCTTACCTGTAAGCACACACCATGACCCAAGATACCTGCACCCATACACACACACTCACACAAAAAAAACAATTGCCAAAAAATGTAAATTACGGAAATAGAGAGAGATATGGTAAATGGAACATTGTGCCATTACATGTCTGGTTTTCTCATTGATACGCATGTTTGTTACATTTTCCTGGTAGATTGAAATGCCTTAGATACTTTCAATCGTAAGTTTCCAATTGATGAATTGACAATTATACTACTAAACACACTGGGCAATATTTAGATGTCATCAATTTTCTGCCAGTATCTTCATTTTCTATTGAAAATGCTGTGCAGAGTCCCATACCCATTCATGGAATTATAGGTGAATATCAAAATAATTATCAATACTATGTGGATAAAATACATCAGGCTAATTAACCAACTCCACCCTTATTCAAGATGCAAGCTGCACTGTAATCACAAAGGATGAGATTTCAGTGCCAAATAATTTGATGTGCCTTTTCAAAGTTAAAAGCAAGTATGCACGATTTTAAATGAAATAAAATAACTAGTTCAAGCCTATTTATTGATAATTTGTGAGTGTGAACAATTAAAATCTGTTACTAATTAGAAGTCATTCTTTGAGCAGTTAACATCAGCTAACTAGAAACGAAATAATGAGAAATCACTTTCACAAGTTTGACTCGATACAACCCCATAACTCAGATGCTAACATGGGAATGGATTTAAATTTGCAGCCATTAAGGCATGTCTCTACTTACATTAGGATTTAAAATTAATATTTGTCACCGAGGAAAGCTGATTTGCATTTTAATAGAAGTAATCACTATGCAAACTTTTGAAAAATTCACCTAGAGTTTCGCAGCAAAGTCAAAAAAGTGAGTTCAGAACTTTCAAACAAAGTTATACTCTATAAACAAAGTATTTGAAGTTTTATATTAGAAACCTTATTTTGAATTAAATGTATTTAAATATATATATAAATGTGCACATAATTATAATACCTTCATTTTTCAAAATCCAGTAGGTGATTACAGTTCTAACCAAATAAAGACACATACTTTATTCATATTTGAAACATTCATTCCATAAAGCTTCTTTGCCACCACAGTAAATGATCAAGAATTGATTTTGTCTCTTGTTTTTGTATACATGGTTTGTTAAAAGTATTGTTCTACACAGTTGCATATGTGCTCACCTTCTCATTTTTATTTTATACTTTAAGAATTTAAGAGATTTTCTATTCTGCCTGGATGCATTTAGATAGAAAAATATCTTTTTCCTCCTGTGTAGTGACATAATGTTCAGCAACAATGAGAAGTAGAACAAAAGAGCTAAAATTAATACTATTATCTAATTTCTAATACCAAATGGAAAAAAATGGGTTTAACAGTTACTAGGAGAAAAACAGTCATTTTAAGCACATAAATTGAATGTCCCTTTAAGTATCTAAAGGGACATATTTTTCACAAATTTGGATATGAAGAGCCAAGATTTATCTTTCAGAGCAGTGTGCACTTTTTTCATAAAGATCAACTCGAAGATCCATAGAGCAGCAGTGCAGCCCTGCCACATGAGAGGTGAGCACCTGTCTGCAGGGTTCCCTCCACAGTATGGCTATTGCCTGTGAGGCCAACCATACCAACCATAAACATTGATTCAGGGTTAGCCTCTGAAGATGTCTTGTTATTTTTTTCTCATCATATATCCCAATTGGCTAGTTACTCCAAGGGGTGGGGCCTGCCACAGGGCATGGACTACTGGGGGGTGGCTGGGAGCCATGTTGGAACTGAAGCCATGAGCCAGGAGAAACATGCATGGTGGCAGGTGTGGAGAGAGATGGCCCCAGCACCCAACCTGCATGGATGTAAGAGGGGGCATTTATCGACCTTGGATAAGGCTGTGGGCCCAAAATGAGTGGGTGAAAGTTAATGGAGACTATGGGTGAGGCCACAGGAGCATCTGGTGGTGGGCTCTGAGCCAAGGTGCAAGAGCACTTTTCTCTGTTTAAGTTCCTCAATTTACCCCTTCCCTACCCAAGGGCATAAACCATAAAATCACATAAAGATATGTTATATGGTTTGTCTGATAACACAGGAGACCCAGAGGGAACTTGGGTGACAAAACTGGCATAGTCTGGCTGGATAAAGGAACCACAGCCATGGGGATGTGGGTCTCAGAAAGCAGTGCTGTTCCCACTGCTCCTGTGGCAGGTCAGCTGGGCTCTGAGTCCCAAATCCAGGAGAGAAGCCAATCAAAACCCATATGCTTAATGGGGTTAGGGATAGTCATATGGGTTACACAATGTATCATAAAATCTATAACTAAAAAGAGGCCAGCCACACAGAAGTGTGGACCAAGCTATGTTGTAAATGTGGGGAATATGTTGCCGGTGTGTGAAGATTTATTAAAGGTTACCCAAAGGCTAGAAATCTTTTACCTGCTCTGGACTCAAAAGGAGAACCCAGAGAAAAGAGAGAGAGAGAGAGAGAGAGAGAAGAGAGAGAGAGGGAGAGAAGCCACTTTGCATGATAAAAGATGTGCCCCAGGCAGGGAAAGCTAAAAAGGCTGCACTGGCAGACCCAGGTGCAGAGCTGGAGAGAGGAAAAAGGTGGGACACTTTGACTCCTGCAAAGTCCAAGGACTCAGAGAAAAAGACAGATAATAGTAAAAAAAAAAGGGGGGGGGGAGCTAACTGTGCTGTAGCTAGGGAATATTCCATGCTAGAACTGTTAAAACTAGGAAAAATTTACAAAGCAAGCAAGCAGAGAGCACCTGGCCACATGGCTTGTGAGAGTATGGGACATGGAAGCAAATGACATCTGTCTAAGTCCTTCAGAAGGGGCACAGCTGAGTTATATAACCACCCATCCGTCCTTGAGATATAGGCTGTTCAACCTAGGCCAGTGCAGGGGGAGCAGTCTTTAATGGGGTGACTAGTTGAAGGCATTAAAGAGACATGGTTGTCACCAAGGGAGACTAACATGATTAGCAGGGTGTGGAGGACTATAAAGGAGGGGCAGACATAACTGAGAGAACTAGGTATGAGAAAAGCAATATATGATGCCCAGTTCACTGGGCCAGATAAGACTACGTTCACCAGAGAGAGAGATATGAAAGAAAGCCTAATTCAACTGGGACCTTGAGAATGGTATGGGGCTTTAATGGTTTTACTAAGCCCTTTGATGGGACAGGATCTTTGTAAAGTGAGAGAGACTTTGGCAAATCTAAATGATTCTGACCAGCATGTAAAATGTGTCTGTAAAATAACAGAATACCCTATAAGAGATATAAAAAAGACCAGAGCAAAGAAATGGTCCACTTGGGTTACTCAAAGACAAATGCGGCAACACTTATGTCGAGCCCAAATCCCCCAGAGAAAAAATTGATAGAAAACCAAATTTGATACTAAGGCATTCCTGGAAAGTTTTAGAGCCAGAAGAACAGTCTACAAAGGACATTTGAAAGATTACAACTGTACAAGGGGTGGTTAAGAATCTCCAAGGATTAAAAAAGATGCATTTCTCTTCTAATAAAGGCTATACTAGCGGTGGAAGCAGGTTATCCCACCAAGTTCTCCCCAAGCAACCTGGTGTGGTCAATGGGAAGATGACAGATGTGGCTAGAGTCAGGAAGCAGATCCAGGGCCTGCCTGATTCAGGGAACCAACAAATGCAGTGGGGACAGGAGAAGCCCCTGTCTCCTCAGCCCAGTGCAGAGTCAGGCAACTGGAGCCAACTCCTGCATGTGTATCAAGAATAAAAGAATCCAAAGGGATAACAAAAAATGGTAAAGAGCTAAACAAATTAATGCCTCATACCCATTCTATGGTACCTAACAAGGATCTGTGGAGAAAACAGTTAATACTAATGTACAAAGCCTTTCCATGCTATGTGAGACCTTGTCTATGATTGAATTAATATATAATGTTAACGTTCCTTCGAGTGTTTTACAGGTGTGAAATCCATTTGAAAGATACCTGAAGAAGCTGAGTTTTATATAGGTTGAGTAAGATGAGGATAGAGACTCCCAAACTACACAACTGTTAAGAAAATCTACAGTACCAGGGATGGGTTGCCCCTCCATGAGCTGTTGGTCAGAGAGAGATCCTAGAGGTCCCCAATTCACCAAGGCTATTGCCATTAATGTCAATTGTACATAGAAAGGTCAGCAAGGCCATGTTGCTGAAGACACTGCATGTTGTGAGCATGGGAAAAGAAGAAGAGATGGAACTGAGACTAAGCCAAAAAACTCCATGTTACTGGATGGATGATGTTCATATTGCCAGAAGGCTCTATAGAGATGGTTGGGGAAGAAAGGATCCCCTATAATTCTACTCAATGATGGACCCATATGCTGCACACGATGGACATGTCAAGCAATACCTGCAAGTGCAATAATGGCTTGACCAACATACATGCAACTGACAAATTTCTAATTGGATAAGGCCCGCTCCTAGGGATGGAATACAGATCTGGGGCTGTAGACCAGGCTAAAGCCTTGTGTCAAAAAAGGCTACAGGCCCTAGTGGAGAAGCCATCATGAGTATACTGTTTAATGAATATAGTACACCTATTGGGATATCTTCTAGGCATCTGTATTTACACTGATGTTTGTTCAAACGTGTCTACTTCCCTCCATTTGTCTTTATAGTAGAAATACCACTGAGATAGATCAGTGGCCATGGCCTAAAGATAACTAATGGGAAAAACCAATAAGCCACTATCTCACCATGGTGCAAGAGAGATCTCCCTACATCTGTCACCCCCTCCAAGGCTCAGGGACCTTAGAGGAAGATGGATGGGAAGATTGTAATAGCGAAGGAAAGGGGTGGAGTACCTCCCAATTGTCTAGCTCCTCCAAGGGGCTGGACCTGCCATGGAGCATGGACTGCTGGGAGGTGGCTGGGAGCCATCTTGGAACTGAAGCCATGGGCCAGGAGAAATGCAGCGGCGGGAGTGGAGAGAGGGATGGCCCCAGCACCTCACCTGCATGGATGTAAAAGGCAGCATTTATCGACCTGGGTTGAGACTGCAGACCCAAGATACGTGGGAGAGAGTTAATGGAGACTAAGGCGGCGCCACAGAAGCATCTGGTGGCGGGCTCTGACCTACAGTGCAGGAGTGCTTATCTCTGTGTAAGTTTCCCAATTTCCCGCCTCCCTACCCAAGGGCATAAACCATAATAAACTCACATAAAGATGTTATATGGTTTGTCTGACCAGCCAGGAGACCCAGAGGGAACTTGGGCAAATATATATGTCTGTGTGTGTGTGTATCTCCCAGTGACCTTAGAGAGGTCTCAGTTTGGTATAGTCTAGTGCTTCTAGGGGTTAGATTTCTGTTTATATCCCTGTCCAGCTTGAAGCAGAACTGCGACAGAACCTCTTCCCGAGCATCACATGCATCCATAGGCAGATAAGATCATGCTGTTTCTCATCATAACGTTTACTCTGGTCCCCTCCTCATTATGAAAGTTCTCCACTTCCTAGAATTACTTGTATTTTTCTTTCCACATAATAAGCAATCTGGTAAAAAACTGTCTGAGATGGTGAAGTATTTCTATCATCAGTACTAATGTCCCATTACATTTCCTGAGTCAAACTTATGAGAACTAGAAAATGATTTTCTATCTTCAGTACTCATTTTACCTTTAAGGCTTAGCACATCACTGTGAACATATAGTCTTTCTTTTTCTTCTTGTATTTTTTACCTTTTCTTGAAAAATATTTTATTTATTATTTTTACTTTATGTGTATGAGTGTATTGCCTGCAGATGGCTTGGGCGCTGGCTCCTCTGGCAAAGGACCTGGGTTCAAGTCCCACTCGGCAGCTAACAACTTCTTTTTTTTTTGATCAAGTTCTCACTATATAGCACAGAATGTTCTGTAGTTCACTATGTAGTCCAAACTACCTTTGAACTCACATAGATTCATCCATATCTGTCTCCCTAACGCTGGGATTACAAGCATGAGCCAATTTGTCCATCACTGGGTTAAAGTTTTAGAAGGTAACATTTATCTTTCACTCTCTGTATTTTCTACTACATTCCTATTTTGTTTAATGTTACACAATATTCTTATCAATTTTGATTATGATTTCATAATGTTGTTGAAACTCATTTAAGCAGGCTCTTATGTCTTTTTGTTCCTAATGCTCTCATATTTATGGTTCACTTAACTAAATATATATATATACATATATATGTATATATATATATATATGTTATCTTTTTAAGGTTATGGGTGTTTTTCCTACATGTATGTAAGCACACTTGTGTCATACAATGCCCACAGAGGCCAGGAAGGTGTTGACTCTCCTGGGTCCTGAGACTTTACTTACATATGGATGTGAGCCACCATGTGGGTCATGTGTGTGTGTGTGTGTGTGTATAAATATCTATGTGGTGGGAACACATGTCTGTATGTACATGGGTGTAGAAGCCAGAGTTCAAACTTGGATTCATTCCCCAGGCACCAATGTACATGTTCTTTAGACATTTTTGTCCATTGATATTGGTCTCTCTAGATATGTGATTTATATGCCACAATGTCTTCATATTTAAACCTTGTTAATATATAAGTTATTTTAAGGTATAACTTTCATTTGTTTTCAGATTAATAAAGAATGTCACCTCTTGCTCTCCTTCACCCCACAGCCTGATTTCTCATTTTCTTTCTCCTATGGCTCAAATTTATTGGATTTGATTTCTGTGGATGGTATAAGGAGTGGATTTCATTTAGTACATTTTTCATTGCAAGAGAGTTTTTCTAGCAACTTTTATTTCAGAAAATCCAACTTTGCTATATTGTTTTGAGACATTTACCAGCTACTGAATACTGGGAAGAACTATACATTCTTTAGGAATCCATCCTATTTTACTTGATAAGGACAAACTCTGAGCTGCTCCATATGTAATTACTGGAGACTACAGGATAGATTAAAGAAGGGACAGGGCAAAATAAGTAGTTAACAAGTTACCTGTCAAAAGGCTGTGTAAGAAGGCATGCTGAAGCCATGAACAAGTAGCATTCCAACCAATCCAGCTACAATAGTCATTTCTCCTCATGGACCTTTTCCTAGCCCAGAACCATTTTCACTCCATGAAAATCTTCCCTCCTCTCTCATCAAATTTCCAAAGCAAACACTCTTGATTTTCAATCCCCATATATTCATTTTAAGAAAGTCTTTTCAATCTGGTGGGCATTTTAAAAAATATTTTATTATTTTTCTTTTATGTGTATAAGTATTATGCTTGCAAGTAGGTAAGTGCACCCATGTCGTGCAATGCCCGCAGAAGACAGAAGAGACTGTTAGATCCATTAAAAATAGAGTTACAGAGAGTCGTTAGCTGCCATGGGGTGCTAGGATTCGAACCCATGTCTTCTGCAAGAACAGTCGGTGTTCCTAACCGCAGAGACATCTCTCCAGCCCTGGTGGGCATATTTTTAACTGCTCCACAGCCTTTCTTCTGAGGACTGTGAGAGTTCTTTCAGCAGTTTTCTTTTCTCTGATTACCATCTTATTGGTGCAATAACTTTTTTTTACTTCAGAAATCCTAAAATTTCAGCATTTTTCATTTAACATCCATTCTGTTTACTTACATAATGTCTTTTTCAATTGTCCCCTTGCTTTGAAAGAAAAGTATGAGACATATTTAATATACGGGAAGCTATCCCACATAGAGTTTAGTCTCTTTATGCGATTTCTTAGCAATCCTTGCATGTTAATTTTTTTCTATGTGATTTTTATATTAACTTATTTATCCTTAAGGAAAAATCTAGTCTGAGTTCATTTGTGTGTGTGTGTGTGTGTGTGTGTGTGTGTGTGTGTGTATCTGTGTCTGTGCCTGTGTGTCTGTCTTT
>NW_008353484.1:314471-316328 GCF_000622305.1 Nannospalax galili | reverse complement strand
GTGAAGAGGGAAGTCAGATGGGAGGAGCAAGAGCAGAGATGAATGGATATTGAGGTTTAGGAAACCCAGAGGGAATTTTGAAACCCCTGAAACCCCACAGTGCCAGACAGCAGAGACTGTCTGGTTGGTGAGAGTGGTCCAGGAGACTCCCAAAATAACACAAGCTATATCCAAACCTCTTGGTTATGTCTTAGAACTAGTAGATTGGTCATAACGCCTTCGCAATGGGTGTGAACTCATGAGCGGCACTGCAAACTCAGCCACATACACATGGCAGGAGACAACATAGATCCTAGAGAAAACCTTGTCTCTGTCATATCTCTAGACAAATATAAATTCTTACTATATGCTGAATATGGATCCTTCTATTTGCAGACACGCATACTGTACATCACTCATCAAAAAGCTCCTTTTTGCATATATGGAGGCTACTGCACAATTTCACAACTTCTTAGACACAGAGAATACATGTGAGAGATGCCAAGTATTAGGTGATACATCCACTATTGAACCTGTACTCTACGCCTAAGGCTCATGGAACATAGTGGAACAGGTATAGAGAGAAAACATGCATCCCTCAACTCTCACCAGTAAAGCTTCCTTGTACAACAGAGTGTGATGCACACAGAAGGCCACAACTGACCAAGTTTTAAAGACTAAGAAACTGTAGAGCTTGTACCCTTGGATGGGACGCCTGTATTGAACCTCACCTACCAGTGTCTCAGGGACCACTGCAGAAGAGAAGAGGAGGAGGAAAGATTGTAAGAGCTGACACTGGTTCTTGAACACAGGGAAGCAGAGGCTTTCAGGTCACTGGAAACTTGTACATGTGAACTTGTGGCACTGGTGGCACTGAGCACAGGACCCATGCCAACTCAGTTAAACAAGGGCCCAGGGGCTGGAGAGATGGCTCAGTGGTTGAGAGCACTGATTCCTCTTGCAGAGAACCAGGGTTCAGTTCCCAGCACCCACATGGCGGCTACGGACCACCCTTAACTCCAGTTCCGTGGCATTGCACAACACAGGTGCACTCACATACATGCAGGCAATGCACTCATACACATAAAAAATAATAAATAAAATATTAATGGATGGCAGGCTGGCCCTAGACTGAGAACTATTAGAGATTGATTGAGAACTATTGGAGACTGATTGATGCTGGATGAGGGACAATGTGCCATACATACCATCTCTGGATGAGCTGGTGGACCAGTTTACACTGAAGGACATCTGGGTACAAATGCTTGCCTGGATGGGACTTAATGTGTATGGCAGAATACATGAGGTCTGGTGGAGGGTTGGGGGGGGCATAGATGGTGGAGGGAGCCTAAATTTGATTAAGACCCATTGTATAAATCTTCTATTTCAATTTTAAAATATGTTTAAAAAGAAGGGGGAAGGAGGCCCATAGGGTAAAGGGGACTACTTGTGGGAAGAGGGTGGTCAGCAAGAGTGAGAGGGAAATGAGAGGGGGTAGCAGGGCTGAATGGAACCATAAAGTGTAGTCTACAAGCATGCGATTGTCCAAATTAAACAATAATTAAATAAAACAATAAACATATATCATGTGTTAGTGAATTTTACATTCATTTGAAAAGCTGCAAGATTTTAGCTTTTAACTAGCTCAAGTCTATACGCAAAATAGCCAAATTCCTTTTTTAAAAACTCTAAGCAGACATTCTCAAAGTGATATTGCTCCTTGATTGTTACCATGATACAACATAAGAACGTTGTGAAAAAGAAAATAAATTCATAAATCAAACTAAATTACAGAAAAAAATTTGATACTTTTGATACTGGAAGTAAGAACAAAGAGTGTGCTCAATTTCCACTGTGTTTGCTCTCAGGGAGTGTTTT
>NW_008353484.1:310368-314170 GCF_000622305.1 Nannospalax galili | reverse complement strand
TTGTTACCATGATACAACATAAGAACGTTGTGAAAAAGAAAATAAATTCATAAATCAAACTAAATTACAGAAAAAAATTTGATACTTTTGATACTGGAAGTAAGAACAAAGAGTGTGCTCAATTTCCACTGTGTTTGCCTCTCAGGGAGTGTTTTTAGCCATAGTCACAAACCCACATATGTACATACACATACACACACACACACACACACACACACACACACACACACACACACACACACACACACACACACACACACACACACACACACACACACACACACACACACACACACACACACACACACACACACACACACACACACACACACACACACACACACACACACACACACACACACACACACACACACACACACACACACACACACACACACACACACACACACACACACACACACACACACACACACACACACACACACACACACACACACACACACACACACACACACGCACACACAGTAGTGTATGTATGAAATTCTTCTCTCTTTCAGATCCAACTGCTAGGCACCTTCATTTCAGTTTTGCTTTTTTAATACAAAGCATATTTTGACTAATTCTCAGGAGGGTCTTGAAGGTATTTGATATTAATAAAATATTTATCTACAACATAAAAAAGTACCTCCGTATCTTTTGTCTTATGCACAAATATTTCTACACTGGGTCATCTGCCAGATGATTTCCAATACCCAGTGATGAGGAAGCTGGTTTCCAGACCTCAAAAGGAATTGACACCAGGATTTCAAGTCACATTCCCTTTGGTTTCCCACCTGCTTAATTTCATCGACTATCCTGACAGGCATACAATCATAAGATGATAACTTACATAAATTTGAAACTATTACCTATTTTGCTATTGAAGTGAATGCTTAAGTTTCATAGTGTGTGTTTTTGTTTAACTTACTAAGATGAATGGTAATTTACTAAAACTTAAAAAGATAGCCTATAGGGAAAGAGCTAATTATCCTAAATTTATTTAAAATCTCCCAAAAGGAAATAGAGGAAACCTTATTTCAATTGAGTCTGTCAGAACAGCTTAAAAGTCCTTTGGTAAACCCTGGGTTCATCACAATGGTGGGATTTATTAGGACCTTTTATGTACTTGCTACACAAAGAAAGATCAGTATTATCCTATGCAGAAACCTGTAACTGCAAGGGGAAAGAGACCATTTAAATGCAAATCTTCTAATCCAGAGATTCACTCTCTAAATAGAAGTGAGTCTTCAGGGTGACTCATAAAGTTAGCAATATAGGGCCATTCTTCTGGGATTACTTATTTTAGGAAATCTAATAATCTGCTTTATTATGTGTGCATACAACGTTCCGCTACACGTCCCCAGACTTTCCTCTGCTACTATTGCTTAGAATGTGTGTACTTCACATTTATTAAAAGTTTCACTGGCTCCTTGAATTAGAAACCAGGTGCTGAAACCACCATTTCTAACTTCAATATTAAATTGTCTGTATTAATTGCATAATCTATAGTCACCAGATGCAATTTTTGGAAAAATGGACAGCATGTCTAGAAGACAGAAGGACAAAAATAGTTGAGAGGCAATAAGCGCTTACAATTTTGCCTGATCCAAACCTTTAAGCGGTCTTTCTAGAATTCACCATATATATATATATATGCATCTGTTTTCCTCCTAGGGCAGAGTTAACTATTTGTAAACTGCATGTTAGCTCAGTTGTTCTGGAAAAATAAATAAAAAAAATAATTTAAAGGAGGATAAGCTTGAAAGTTTTTGTGAAATTCATTGTTTAGTGTAAGCTTTGCTTTGACTCACATAGTGTCCAGCTCTAGGGATGAAACATTTGCTCTGCCTGAGCACTTGACATCCTTCAAAACTAAGAAACGAAAATGTAGGTAAGCAGTCATCGGAGTTTAAGTTCCTTCAAGGTCTGTTGTCAGGCTCTGGGATGAACACTGCGGAGTTTCAGTGAGATGGGAAGAAAAGCATTTCAAGACAAAAGATGGTAGGTTCTGGCCACGGGCAGTAGAAGCAGATGAATTGTTGGAATGTAAGCTAATGCAACTATTCCTGGACAAATGATTTTTTTTTCAAAGAATTAAAAATAAAACCGCAGTGTAGTGTATTAATCCCATTATGCAAAACAATCTCCCAAAATGAAATCAGTATTGTGAAGAGATGCCTGTGCTTCTGTGGGTATTACAGCACCATTCTGAATGGCCAATACACAACACATGGATCAATACGCATATCCATCATTGGGTGATTTTTACACACACACACACACACACACACACACACACACGTGATTTGAACTGGAATGTATCTAATTGTAGGAAATTATCTTGAGTGATTGCCAAAGTGGTAGGATGAGGACAAAGGATACGAAAGTTCCATTTGACAGAAGGAATGAGTTCAAGTATTCTACTGTGCATCACAATGACCAAACTGTACAGCGAATAGATATGATAAAGACAAGTGACT
Source organism: Nannospalax galili (assembly GCF_000622305.1). Classification (NCBI taxonomy): domain Eukaryota; kingdom Metazoa; phylum Chordata; class Mammalia; order Rodentia; family Spalacidae; genus Nannospalax; species Nannospalax galili. The sequence goes on along the minus strand of NW_008353484.1, from coordinate 311,690 downwards.
TAGAGGGCAGGTGTAGAAATGGATTGAAGAGGGGAAGTCAGAAGAATAGAAACAAGGTTTAGTTTTAATTGTAAGACAAATTTTGGTTGCAACTTAAGGAAATTGAAATGGCAAGAAGTAACAGAAATGTTGATGTGGTTTTCATGTCATTACTTGCACAAAAGTGAGGGGAGTGTAATGTACACCCCGAGGAGATAAATGCTCAGGTATGTCAGCCCAAGCTGCAAGGAGAAAGCAAATACTTATAACACCATACAGACACAGTCACAGATTTTAAAGTCCACCAGAGCTGGAAAAATGGATAACAATACCTTTAAGGGGACTGGAGAAATGGCTCAGGGGTTAAAAGCAATAATTGTTCTTGCAGAGGACTCAGGTTTGAATCCCAGCACCCACATGGTGGCTATCAGCAACCCATTAGTAACTCCAGGTCCAGTAGATCCAATACCTTCTGTCTCCACACACGTGGCATGACACAAGTGCACTTACACACAAGCAAGCATAACAATCATATACATAAAACAAAAATAAATAAATAATAACTTTAAAATAAGTGCACAATTTTTACTCATGACTAATGTTTCTTCTTCTCCTAGCTGATTCATGCCCATGCCCCGTTAATATTCTGTACCTTAAGTCATGAGATACAAAGTCATCTAATGCTAATGCATTTGTGGTAAGCAAAAGATGACAATGTCTAATATTTATAACTGTAATCCTTCTTTCTATGCACAGAGTCTAATTTCAGGCATTCTTGCTACCACTACGAATTGCAATGCCTAAATCCCATATATAAACAGCATAGCATTTGCGTGCGCTTACAGTCTTCCCATACACTTCACATCATCTCTAGATTACTTATCATTAGCACAATGTAAATAAATTGCCATTATACCATACTGTCTAGGAAACAATACCAAGAAAAAAGTACCTACGTGTTCAGTACAGATGCAATAATCACAAACTTGCCTTATAGACAAAAGTAAAATAATTTTAAAAATCATCTTCAGCTGATTAAGTGCAGGAATATGGTACTTACTGGCATGGAGTCAAGTCAATCTTCTACTGCCTTTTCTATGTACCTTCATTTATGTTTGTAGAGAAAGGAGGAGTCTATTTCAGCTGTCGGAGGGGTATCAAAGGCAGAAGTATGACTTTCTGTATTTATATTTGGAAATAAACATTAAGGGAAGAGTGTATGTGTGCTAACTTACAAGGGATGCCTTCCATCACTCTGAAGGCCAAGATGATTAGAGCAGGGCTTATGCAATTCTTTCCACTTCTGAACTCTTTTCACCTGAGAAACATTTATAAGAGACAGA
>NW_008353484.1:302575-310114 GCF_000622305.1 Nannospalax galili | reverse complement strand
AAATAAATAATAAATAAATATCATAAATTTATATCAAAATATCTCCTTGATATAGATTTAATTATTAAAGTCAAAACCAAATTTCTATACTAACTAAAATAAAACAAAGAAATAAAAATAAGTAGACCAGTGAGATGAATCTGTGGGTAAAAGTGTCTGCTGCCAGGATTAAAGGCATGTGCCACCACGCCTGACATATAGAACCTGTGATTACGCTGTAGATGGGGCAGCAAAGTTTGGTTTACAAAGAATCAGTATCACCTAAATGGAGAAATTCAGTACATAGTCTTTAGTCAGAGCATTAAAGACAACCAAGATATCTTCCCTCATGTTTTGACTGGAGTATCGTCAGCTTATATATGAGAAAAGCACAAATCTGACTATGTATTAGAGTTACCTGGACATGAAGTTTAATAAGCTGAACAAAATAAGCAAACAAGGAAAGCCTCAAAGCTTCACCACAACAGCTCACCACAGCAGTGCCAGCTTCTGATGTTGCCTATGAGTGGTTCACAGAATTTGGTAATTTTCTTACCAGAGTCTCACAGTTTTTAAAAATTGAGAAGGATAAGTGTCCAGTGCATTCTGTGACTGAGGAGGCTACACATGTGTTTCACTTACTCTTTTCTCAACTTCCCTGTAATATGACTTCTGGATGCCTCCTGTCTTACCTAACCTTGGAAACATAGCTAATCTTATGTTTTAGATTATTGAACACCATTTATTCAGTCTGCTTTCCTACTGTTTAACCAGCTTATTTAAATCTAGCCAGCTTTAGGAAAACAGTGTCAACCATCTTTTCAGTCCTTGGGGTCCTATTATAATCAACTTCTAATCAACAAGCTAAGCTAAACACATAGCTTTAATCTTAAATTCTGTTCTCCCTTTCTCCCTGCTTACCTTTCTTTGCCTATCAGAATAATGTGGATGTTTGTGTACAATGTAAGAGTATCATTGATGAAAGGAGCAACTTGAAACAAGAATTGTCCACAGTATACGCTGCAAACAACGTGCAGACTTAGGTTGATACATCTGTGTTTTATATTAATGTATTAGTCACTTTTCTGTTGCTGTGATAGAAACACTGACCCAAGCAATTTATAGAAGGAAGAATTTATTTGAGCTTACAGTTCCAGGGGAATTAGTCCGTCATGGCAGGGAGGCATGATGGCTGAGGTAGCTGGAGCAGGAGCAGCAGAAGTTAAGCTCTCACATCATCACGCAGGCACAGGAAACAAAAGAGAAACTGGAGATCTGGCAAGGCTTAAGAATTCTCTAAGCCTACCCCCAGTGACACGCTTCCTCCAGGAGAGCACTCATTCTAAAACCTTCCAAAACAGCACCACCATGTGGGGACAAAATGTCCAAGTACTTGGCGCCTATGGAGGACATTTTCATTCAAACCATCACAATAATGTTCTGGTTCAGTAAGGATTAGTAAGGCAAATTCTCCTGATAAGACAAAGTTCACCCTTCCTCTCCCATGTCATGCTGGATATTCTGTATAAATATATAGAGTACAGATGCTGGTGGAAGAATAGATATGAGAGAAATCAGAAAGGAACTGTTCAGAGAAAATATAAGGATCACTCTTGGTTTGAACAACTCCAAGGGTTAGACTTTCAATATTCATGCACTGTGGCATTGTGGCATCTGTCACTTCTTCTCTGTTTAAATGTTTATTTAATAGTTTCTCTGTAGATACTTACATTTGAGAGAACCAAGTCTCCCTCATTCTCAGATACATTTCTCAAGATTCATTGCTGGAGCAGTGCAGTTAACACTGACAACATAAACTGAACATTTCCGCACTCACCCATGCCTATTGAGCAGGGCCCTGTGACAGATGATCGGAACATGGGGAGAAATAAAATATTACTCATGATCACTTCACAGGATGACATTCTATTCAGAAAAACAGAAATGAAGGAAAAAGAGAAATGAAGAAAGCTAGTCTCTATCTTCTCTACCAAGGTAAATGTTTTTAACCCTAGCTGGCCTGGAACTTGCTACGTAGATCAGGCTTGCCTGGATCTCACAGTGATCCACCTGACTTTGCCTCGTGAGTGCTGGAACGAAAGCTGTGCACCACCATTCCCAGCTCAGTAATGTTCATTTATATGTCTTAACACCAAGTATAGGTGTGTGGGATTTCAAGAGGCCCACATTTGGCCAATGAGAGAATAAGAGACTGCAGAATGTTTATTCCTGAATATGACACTTATAACAAACTCCTACCTCTCAAAGATTAAGGATCATTGTAGAGGAGTGGGCAGAAAGATTGTTAAGGGCCAAAGGTGGTGGATGACCAGAGAGAAACAGTTTTCCAAACAGCTTGTTAGTTACTCATATGAACTCAGAGTAATGTTGACAGCATGCAGACAAAATCCAAACAAAGATGTGGGGAAGTGAGTAGGAAAGCCCAACCTTACTTAAGGAACTTCTGGAAACCTATGGATGCTGGGAGGGGAAAAATAAGGCTTGTTTAAGGGTTAGACTCTTGGTAAGTTGACCAGGCTCCTGTGGATGGACCCACATAAAGGGCATTTGAGGATACAAGTTTGCCAATAGCATGGGTATAGATAGGGGAAGGGATCTATATGTGATCAAAATGCATTGTATGAAATTCACAAAAACTCAGTTTTAAAACAAGAAGAAAGAAGAATCACTGAGTAAATGAAAGAAGCTTTTGAATGTCAAAAGATCTTGCGTGCCTATATACAAACTTACCTCAAAGATTTCCCAATTACATTTTTTCTTTTGCCTTAAGGCTAATGTGACAAGAAGTATCAATATGCTGAATAAGAGAATAATGTGGACTAAGTTGCTCATATTCTTTTGTCTGGTTGGTTTGTTTTGGGTTTCTGAGACAGGATCTTGTGTAGCCCAAGCAGGCCTCAAACTCTCTCTGTAGCTGAGGAGAGCTGTCCTGACCCAACCCCACCATACTGAGAAGATAGCCTGGCTCTCACATTCATCTTTAACAAGCAGAATAATTTGTTCTATGGACTCTGCTGATCCACACTGTAGTTTGTCCACTACAGCTAGCAGATTGCTGTGAAGTATGTTAGAACCCATTTTCCTTCAGGAGGATACAACTATAGTACTTACGTTATCAGTTTTCGTGAAAGTAAAAGGTTTGGTTACACATGCGTTATTTTATAAGTATCAGTCTGCTAAAATCTCAAGAAAAGTATCATATAGAAAATAAAGCTAGATAAGGTTAATGTCAAATCTGGATCACTAAAGCTATTTCTTTGGATAAACAAAGCAAGCATCATGGAGCATAGATTGAAGACCTTGTGTGTACAAGGGGACTCCAATAATAAGACATGACTGAGAAGGTTTTGACAAATCTTCCAGTAAAATGGTGATATGGACCAGGCTCTTAAAAACTATGGATTATTCTATTACTTGTTGAAATTAAAAAAAAATGATAATGTTCGATATTAGAATTTGAGACCCGAGTAAGATTTTGGGGAGCTTATTGATACACTGTCCAACTGATTTTCTACTTTAACAGTTGTATTGTATTGCAATCTGTCTAGCAAAAGTCCTATCATTTAATCTATTCAAAACAATAGTTTAATTACTAGAAAGAGTTCTAAGCCATAATTATTTAAGCGCATCTACAGAGAATCCTCACATGCCCTTATCACTCTTCTATCTACTTATTCTTTTTCTGTCTCTGCAAATGTTCATACTCAGGTCATTTTCAATAAATGAAATCATGCATCACTTTGTCCCTGTGTCTGGTTCTTCTCATCCTGTATGATGCATTAAGTTCTATGCTGCAGAATTTGTAAGCCATTTGCTTCCCCATTTGTTGCTCAGTAACATTCAGTCACACTAGCATATTGGCTTGAAAGATGAGGAAAATGAGATTCAGAGAAGCAACATAACCATCTGGCATTCCCACTGCAAATCAGGAAATCTTGTTTTTTGTGCATGTGAACTTGAACTCTGCCATGGAATGAAAATACTCTAGCCTCATCCTGTCCTAACTGGCTGTGCTCATTGGAGAGTAGTCTCGATATGCAGTATGTTGGTATCTTTGTATAAGTGACCTTTCCCAGCAAATGCAAGACAACTGTTCGCTGGCTAACAGATGAATTTTGAATCCCTGCTATTTCCCAGAACTTTATTATAAAGTTCCATCGACAGACAGACAACTGGAATTACAAATCATCAATTTCTTGGGGAAAGCAAGCACAGCTGCTCTGTTAACTATTTCAGAACCATTATCGATTTTACTTATATTGTTTTCCCAACAAGACATAAACACCCTGCTGGCAGGAATGTCCCAAATCTTAGGGTCATAACTGACACATATTGTCCTAGTGGAGGTCAGAGGACAACTTACAGGAGTAAGTTCTCTCCTCCCACCACAGGACTGAGCTCAAGTTACCTGTACCTACTGAGTTACTAGCTGGAATCTCAGAACTCCTATGAGAGTATAGAAAGAGCTGTTTAACCATAAAAAGTCCTAAATTTGGATTTTAGGAAAACTACAGGCACTTCAGGCCTACAAATAAACAGGAAAAGAGTTAAAAGAACAATTCGGTTTTTGGTCCTGATGAATTAACCAGACAATGCACTTATACTTTATTTACTATGTACAGCCTATTTCATTGGAAAGGATATCTAAGAGTAATAAAACTGAAGTTTTTAAATTATGGCTTATTTAGGAATACTTCTATATAGTGATTTGATGAAGTGATAAATTTTATTTCCAGTCTGCAGTTTGTATAATATTCTGTTTTAATACATCTAGGTATCACTTAGATGAAACATACATTTCATATAATTTTCATGCTTTCTGAATAAACAAATATTCAATTTTAAAATTAACTGTTAATTTTTATGTTAAAATGGTACATCATAATTCACTATTTTAACCTTTGAAAGAGTATAGTGTTTTACATTCAATATACATGTTTTTGCAGAAATAAACCCTGAAACTTCTGTTTTGTGTTACTGAGAATTTTTTACACACGATAACAAGTACTTTGCCACAAAGCCACCTATCCAGCCCACTTTTTGTTATTATTTCAATGATTACTTTTCATTTGTGTAAGTTCATGAAGGACATGTCTATTGAAGTCCTTTTCTCACATTTTAATCATGCTGCTTTTGTTATTGTTGAACTGTAAAAGTTATTTATACATTCTATATAATAGGTCTTCTTTGAGAGTGCAATGATCTTTCACGAGAGTATGTTAAAGTAGGGTTCCTTAGGCTTCTAGCCTTCTTCTGGGTGTCTGGGATAGAAAATGTGATAGGACATACTCAGTGCACTGGGACTGAGTTTATGCTGAGGCTCCCCAGCAGCCGAGGGTCTCTCTCTTTCTCTTGATTTCTTGCTGGGGTAGGTGGATGAGGCTTTTTTTACTCCTCAGAAGCTGTGAGGTTATACAGGTCACCACCTTATTATTGTTGCCAAACTCATTGTCAAACCAGGAAAATAACTAGATAGTGTGGTTTTTGAGGGCAATGCCAGTTCTAGCATTAAAGGTAAAAGAGTGTTGTTACTGTTAAAGTCTCATGAGACAACCTGGTCCTCAGTATTGCCCATGGTGCCCATTAGGGGATCCTCTGATGTCTGCTTCATCACCTTCTAGATGTCATCCTATTTGGCAGCTTTATCTAAGCAGCAGGTTAGATCCACAATGGACAAATAGGGGTTAATAGCATGGAAGTCCATGACAGTGAGACTCCTGTTCAGATCTGAGATGACTTTGCTTAGACCCTTGGCAGTGTCTGTGGATGCCGGCATAATGCTCTGGGCAGCTCCATAGCTACCCCATCATATTCTGGAGAGTCCACCATTGTTCTTCTGTGTGACAGTGATGGCATGGACTCTGATCATGATTCCCTTAACTAAGCAGTTTGTTGTGCAAGAATCATTACTGATGATCCCGAGTGAGCTGTACTTCTCGTGGTTCATGCCCATCACAAACATGGAGGCACCAGCAGAAGGGGCCACCATGGTGACACTTTTGACTAAGTAGATCACAGCCTTCTCCATTGGAGTGAATACACAAGTAAACTCTACCACATACTCACTAGCAGCATCACCACCAGCATGATGTCACTCCTGGAGGATGGAGATGGCATTCTAATGGATAATAAATTTCTCATTCTCAGCCTTGACTGTACAGTAGTACTTGTATGGAATCATACTGGAACTGTAGACCTTGTAGAAATGCATTAATGCAAAAGCCACATTTTTTCTCACTACATCAATAAAGGGGTCAATGATGGCAAGAATGTTCACTTTACCAGAGTCGAAGGCAGCTCTACGGACCAGGTACCCAATATGGCTAAATAGCTCACTCCAGCCTTCACTATGGTGACTCAGGGATGAGGCAGGGACTGCATGAGAAAATGGGACTATCTCTGAAGAGGGAGAAGCAGAGAGTCTATATATTAAATCTTATTAGATATATGCTTTCCTATTAATTTGTCCCATTTTGCATGTTCCTATAGTCTTAATTTTCATGTTTTATACTTGATGAAGCATAATAATTTATCTTGAGTTTTTATTGTTATAATAATATATTATCAATGGATTTTAATTGTGTAATAACCGATTTTCTATAAATATCCCTCTACTGTAAGTCACCCCATTTCTCAGTGTGATCAGATATTATCTCTCTCTCTCTCTCTCTCTCTCTCTCAGTCCTTCTCTCTCATTTATGGTAATGATAAAGAATGTTAGTGCAAGTGAATTACATTGACTTTAGAGAATTATAGAAGCTCCATCTTTCATCTGTTGTAACATAAGGATCATATAATACAATGGATAAAATTCCAGGACTCACTTTGCCTTTAATATTTTTTATTTATTATTTTTATTTTATGTGTATGCATGTATTGCCTGCATGTAGGTAAGTGCACCCATGTTGTGCAATGCCCACAGAGGATAGAAGAAGCTGTCGGATCCCCTGGAACTGGAGTTATGGACAGTTGTTAGCTGCCACGTGGGTGCTGGGATTCGAACCTGGGTCTTCTGCAAGAACAGTGTTCTTAAACACTGAGCCATATCTCCAGCCCCCACTTTGCCTTTTGAAATTAGATATCTTCATTTTTATTACATTGTCATACCTGAAAGTCTGAAGAGATGGGCAGACACAAGGACTATTTGTGTTTTATCATAAAGCAATAGCAAATGAAAGATTGATTTTTTTTTTACTGTTCAGCAAGAATAGAATATTAAAATGTCATATAGCATAGAAATTTCAAGGTCTTTAAATATACATGTAAGCCTAAAGCTTTGAGAAAATAATCTTTCCATAGTCCGTATAAGATGTTAAAATATTTGGAAAAATTTTCCTCTCATCTCACAAACTATTTTTCAGTGATATAGCTAACTTCAGTGAGAACCAGTTTCGTTCAAAGTAAGTTCAATGACTTCATTTAAATAAATTCAAAGAGAGAGGAAAACAGATAAAGGAGAAATGCATTAATACAAAAGCCATATTTTTTCTTACTACATACATCACATATCTTACCATTGATATTTCAAATGCATTGTAA
>NW_008353484.1:281806-302488 GCF_000622305.1 Nannospalax galili | reverse complement strand
TATATATATATATATCCAAGATTTACCTTATTTATCTTATTTTGTATATATGCAGAAAATTTCAAACTGCTCCACTACCTTATCTGTAAGTATTAACTTTTCAACTTCCTTTAGATATCTAGTAATAAGTTACTGATTTTAAAATATATTGCTCACATTAATGGTATGATAAAGAGTGCAAAATCAGTCCAGTACTTCCAGTCTTTTACAAACTGATGTCCCGAATTTCAGTCCAAACACCCAGAGGTCAATCAATATTCAACATATAATAAAATATTAATCGAGTGTAACCATGCCGGCAAGACCAGGAAAGCCTACAAGCAAAAGCGTGGCCCTGGCTTTAAGTATGCCTCCAACCTACCCAGATCCCCGCTCAAGGAGCAGAAGATGAACCCGGACAACAAGGAAGGACAGGAACGTGCCAAACAGAGGAGTGCGAGGAGGCACCTAGGTGCAGGTCAGGGAAACACCCCAAGAACATCCCTCCTGATGGCATCTTATGCCGAAAGTCTCAAGATGTGCACCTTAGGAGGAAGCAGAGATACGAGAAGCCCCAAGAGCTGAGTGGACGAAAGTGAGCAGGAAACTGCGGCTTCCCAAAAAGGAGCTGAGCAAAAAACTAAGTAAGGAGCTCAACCATGAGATCCAAAAGACAGAGAGCAGCCTGGCCGATGAAAACCACCAGCCCATCAGGTCAGAAGCAGAGACTGAGAATGAGGAACCTAAACGGCCCCTGAGCCTCTGTGAGTGACCCCACCGCTTCAGTAAGGGGCTCAACAGCACCCCCTGCCCCCAGCTGTGGCACTCACTGGGGCCTGGCCTGTGCAGCCCACCCTGTGTCATCTCCTGGCCCCCTACCCTCTGCATTCCCAACCAGGTGCATCCAGATGGAACATCACGTGAACCGACCCCTCCCCCCATCAGCCCCACACCTGACTCACTGCTCCTGGATGATGGAGCAGCCCAGCGTCATGCACAGAGAGGTGTGGATGGCCGTCTTCAGCTACCTCAGCCATCAAGACCTGTGTGCCTGCAGGCGGGTCTGCAGGACCAGGAACCGCTGCTGCTGCGATGAGCGGTTGTGGACCCGCATTGACCTGATTCACTGCAAGTCCGTCACACCCCTGATGCTGAGTGGCATCATATGCCGCCAACCTGTCTCCCTTGACCTCAGCTGGACCAATATCTCCAAGAAGTAGCTGAGTTGGCTCATCAACCAGTTGCCTGGGCTCTGACATTGGTGCTATCTGGATGCTCATGGATTGCTGTCTCAGCCCTCTGTAGCTCCAGAGTTGTCCATTGCTCCGGACCCTGGATGTCCAGTGGGTAGAAGGACTAAAAGATGCCCATATGTGGGATCTCCTGTCTCCACCTACAGACAACAGGCTAGGTGAGATGGACAATGGGAGCAAGCTCTGGAACATTGTGAAACTGTGCCTAGCTGGTCAGGACATCACAGATACCTCCCTGTGGCTTATCATCTGCCACGTGCCCCTACTCTCCAACCTCCACCTCAGTTACTCTAACCATGTCACCTACCAGTCAATCAACTTGCTCTCTGCAGTTGGCACCACCACTCGGGACTCTCTGACAGAGACCATCCTGTCAGACTGCAATAAGGTCACTGATCAGTGCCTGTCCTTCTTTAAACGCTGTGCAAATACCTGTCATATTGACCTGAGGTTCTGCAAGCAAGTCACCAAGGAAGGCTGTGAGCAGTTCATAGCTAAAATGTCTGTGAGTGTCCAGTTTAGGCAAGTGTAAGAAAAACTTCTGCAAAAACTGTTACTCCCAGGATAAGTATGTAAATATGAAGTGTGGGGTTGCGTAGGGGAAACACAGCCTGAGAAGGGAAAGACTACAAAAAAAGAGGGCTTTTACTTCCCTTTGGAATTTGGAGCAACAGACCACAGGACACAGTTCCATTTTGCAAGTCTTGCCAAGGGAGTAGCTGTTCACCCACCCTTTTGGGGAAGAGTGTAAGCCAGATACTTTATTCTGGCCTTTCTGGATCATAACTGCACTGCTTTCTGGACCAATTCTAAGACGGCCTTTAGAAGAAGACATTCCGGTTGGAGAGGAGGATAGGCTTTGGAGACATCCTCTTAGAAGTCTGAGCTTTAATTGGTGGTGTTTCTGTTTTGGGCACCTTGTTCCTTATAATGCCAAGGCTTCTGGTGTCAACACAGAATGGACCACACACCCCCATCTGCAGCCATCTTGACACAATTTATTTAGTTGGTTTTGTTACATCTTTCATTATGCAGAGCTATTTTTGTACAAACTGTTTAAAAATATTCATGCAAGATTTGAATGCATACCAGTGTTTTTATGGTTTTTGAGACTGCCCACTTTCCTTCAGGTGGGAAAGAACTGACCCTGTACTTCATCAACACAAAGAGCCCATCAATAGATGTGCCCAGGTGTGGCAGGCAGGGCTACAACCTTCCACTTAAAAGCATGTTTTACTGAATGTTGAGAACCTACTTTATATGTTAAGAAGATACACAAGCATGTTGTGGACAAATGTAAATTACAGTCAAATACACTTAGCCAAGTTTCTTCAATAGAGTTCACCTTTTCCTCAAAATTTTACAATTCAGACTCCAGCCTTTGAACTCAGGAGGATTTTGCTCCAAGTATGAGCTCTTGTATTCTATATAGACCCAATTTATACCATGAATCAAGTAAAATAAATGTGCCCACAGCCTTTTCTTTCCTTATCTCCCTCCTTTGAAGTGTTAGTTGAGTTCTCACTTAGGTGGGTTACCTGGCTATTTCCTAGTTGTCAAGTTCTGCATACATAAGTGCCATTGTTGTACAGTGGTGTTTCCTAGACCTTCCCTGATACGGTTTTACCTCTGCTGAATTTGTATAAAAATTATACAAAAAAACAAACAAAGAAACAAAAATTGTACAATTACAATATTTAGAAGGCAGCTTGACACTCAGGTGATTAGTTTTCATGGTCAATTTGACACAATCTAGAATCACCTAGTAAAGATACCTCAGTCAGAAATTTCCTAGATGAGGTTGTAGTGTGGGCATATCTTTAGGGGATTATCTTAATTTTGATAACTGATGTGAGAAGAACCACCTACTAGTTATGGAACCAAACCCTACACAGGATGTCCTGAGCTACATAGGAATAGAGTCCAGTTGAGCTCAGGCATGCATGTGTCTACTGCAGCTGTAATGTAGCCAGCTTGTCAAGTTACAGCCACCGTGAACGATCTGCTATTTAGGACTGTACTCTGGAATTGTGAACTGAGATTAAACTATTCTCCCCAAAGTGGCTATTGTATGGGTATTTTATCAAACATAGCAACAGATACAGAAAATAAGACAAAAATTTGGTATTAGAAATGAGGTCATTGCTGTGATGAACCTATGGAATTTTAATTCTTTGACACTCTTGAGGGAAGAGTGAAGAAGGGTTTGGTACCTTGGACTGGAAAATCTTATGTACTATGAGCAGATCTTAATGGGTCATTCTTGCATGAGCTTGGAAGCAAAGAATCCTGGGATAACTGCAGCCTCTGGAGGAAAGGCTTGGGGTTTCAGAAAGAATAAAGAACTCTGTTGGGAACTGGGCTAGGGACCATCCGTATGTGTGATATTTTGACCACGATTCTGACAATTCTTCTCATACCCTGAGAACTTGAGAAAAGTGGAGATTAAATATAATGGAGTAGTTTGGCAGAGGAAATTTTAGGAAAAGAGAGAATTTAAGCTGGTACTATGAAAGTAGCTGTGATTGTTGAAGAGATCACCACTGATGAAAAGTCTTCTGTGATGCACTGGGACAAGAAAGAAGGTGAAATTCTAAGGCAATACTCATACCTAAAAGGTTTTAATCTGTGAAGAGCCAAATTTATTTAAAGAAAAAATCCTTAAGCTAAAGGAATTTACTGATTCTCAAAGCAACTGCTTAGGACAGTGTTTCACTACGTCAGCACATGAAATATGGTACAGCTGCTATCCAAGGGGGCGGCTGGGCTACATATCAAGCTGGTAACAGAACATGGCAGTATCATAAGTGTCATCCCCATGGCACTTGTTTTAAAGTCGAGATGCAAGATTGAAAGGCTCATAGAGAGCAGCCAAAGCCAGAGAGGGACAGGACAGAGTCCCAGCGAAGAGTCCCTGAGAAACCGTTACATGCTGTGAGGGTGCACTGCAGTTGCAATGGAGACACCAGGATACTGGAGATGCCCACACCATGGAATATTTGACAAAAGGAACTATAGATGTAGAGTGGAGTCAACGTAAGCCTAACGAAGCTGTGTGTGCTGAAGGTGTAGATCTGGAGGGATGGGATTACTCAAGATTTTGAAGCCCAGTTGATTACATTATAAACTCAAGATGCTGGTCATAGAGCTGCAGGATTTGGTGTTCCCCTTTCTGGATTTTTGGCTTGCTTTGGTGTGATTGTTTTATGCTGATCATTCTGATCATTCCCTGCTAGACTAAGAATGTTTATTCTGTACTGGGGTTTCCCTGACTAGTTTTTTAAATTTTTTAAAAAATTTTATGGGAACTCATAGGTAAGTTACTTTGGACTTCTAAATTGTTGGAACTTTTAGTGACTGTGGGGACTTTTGGTGTTTAATTGAACGTATTTTATATACAGGATGATCACGACTTTAGAAGAACAAGAGTAGAATGTTGCGGTTTAAAGTGATGTTTCTGTGTCAAGTTGACAACGGTTTAATTCTTGTGATATATTTTTATTGTCAACTTGACACAATCTAGAATTGTGGTTGTGTGTGAATCTCAATAAGAAGTTGTCTAGCTTAGGTTGGCTTGTGGTTATATGTATGAGGAATTATCTTGTTTATGTTAAGTTGATGCAGGAAACTACCACTCTGCATGGCACCATTCCCTAAGCGGGGCATCCTGAACTGTCCAGAGTCAAGAGGGTGCACAGAGCACATGCGTGTATGTATATATTGCTTTCTTCTTCTGGCTGTAGATGTAATGTGGTCGGTTCTCAAGCTCCTGCCACAGTGAATATAACTAGGAAATAAATAAGAGTCATTATTCTGATATACCAACATGGGACGATAGATAAAGAAGGCTACTTCATCATAGTGGGAAGGGATCAAAGGACATTGCCATTCTAAACACATGGAACAAGCACAGGCACATGCCATTTCACAAAACAAATACTATTAGCTTTAAAGCCACAGATTAATCCCAACACAGCAATAGTAAGGGACTGCAATATTACACTCTCACCAATAGGCATGTTTTCTCGGTAAAAAATAAATATAGAGAAACAGTGTAACTAAATAATACCAAAGACCAAATGGAATTAACAGACATTTGCAGAACCTTCAACCCCAGTGCTGCCGAATACATGCTCTTCTGAACAGTCCAAGAATGTGTTCTAAAGCTGATCACTTATTATGACAAAAAGAAAATCTTAGCAGTTGTGAGCACAGGATGTAGGTGCTGGGGACCAAACGTTGTGTGCTGGATGCCTTAGTTGTCAACTTGACACACCAGGGAAGAGGGAACCTCAAATAGGGAATTGTCTCCATTGGATTGGCCTGTGGCCATTTCTGTGCGGTATTTTTTTTTTCTTTTTTGTTTTTGATTGTTGAGCAATGTGGGAGGGCCCAGCTCACTGTGGGTGGTGCCACCCCTGGGCAGCTTGTCTTGTACTTGAGCACTGGCCAGAGGAACAAGACGGTAAGAAGCGTACCTCCACTGTGCTCCAGGATCCTGCCCTGAGTTCCTGCCTTGGCTTACCTTGATGACTGACTGTGTTAGTAAGTCAAATAAACCCTTTTCACCCTGTAAAAAATAAATAAATAAATAATTAAATAAAATATTAATCTTAAAAAGAAGGGAGCCATACTTCTGTGTTGTCTATGTCCCCAACAGAACAAAATTCTATAGTAAATGTGCATACGGTAAAGTATACATTGCCTCTGAAGATATGTGAGTGTGTGTATGTGTATGTGTGTGTGTGTGTGTGTGTGTATGTGTGTGTGTATTACAGATACTTCATCCAAATATGGATCTGGTGACTGTGGTTTTCCCCTCCATGTAAGAGGTTGGACTCCTTACCATGCATTTTTCTTCTTGTCAAGTATTCTCCAAGCATCTGTCATTATTTCAACATCTGGAAGTACAGATAAGCTACTCCAGTTGGAACATTGCAGTCAGCAACTTTCTCCAGGAAACTAAATTTGTCAGTTCTGCAAAGCATCCGTCTTCTGCCAGCTTTTGACTTCCTATCCCCAGGCCAAACTTGAAAATCAGGCCTCCAAGTTTGTAAGACTGCCGTGGCAGACTAATTCAACTATGGAAAAAGAGTGGGACAAAGGGTGGGGAGATTGTGATTAATTTAAATTAATTTCTGTAACAGCAGGAACCCATCTAAATATGATATAAAGATTTAATCTCAACCCAAAGCTGGCACAGCCATTGCACATGACTTCCTTCTTAAAGAAATACTGAGCACTGCTCTCCGTTTTCCCTTGACAATTGCTTTTACAGATAAGGTTTCTTTTTGAATTGAAGGCAAGGTCATGTGTTCAGATTCACCAAAACACTAATCTGGAGTGTGATATGAAATCAATTCACATGGAAATCCATAAAGGACCACTTTTCTATCTGTAACACATCAGAAAGAATAGCTTTTTGCCAATCACAGATTACCAGGTTTAATTCATTCTAATAAGATTTTAATTCATTCATTCTAATAAGATTTGGGGAGCAAACCAGACTTGATAGAGTTAATTAAGGTGCGTAGAAAAATACTCAGCAAAAACTGGAAAGCTTTTGACTCTGAAATTCATTAATGCTTTTAATTATTAAGGTGCCAAAATCATATGACAAACAGGAAAAATTAAAGACCTTTATTTTGTTGGTTTTTGATATGATTTTGCTCTGCACACCAGGTTGAAATGGAGCTCAAAATGCCATTTGGGCTGTGCACAAACTTGGAATTCTCCTCCCTTCTCTTTCTGTTTACTGGGGTTGCAGTGGGAAGCAAACACATCTGACAGGATATTGTATTCTATAAGAATGCAAAACTTGCAGAGAAATTACAGTTTTGACATAACATTGCTATTTTTCTAAATCTTCCACTGTTGTTTTAAAATATATCAAGTTTTTAAATATGGTAGTTTAATGCAGAAACACAAAATACCTAGTTTACTCCATAAAACACAGAATGATAAATATTTGCTTCTGCGAACTCTTCAGATTTTTTTCAACTTGTTATATGCTTCTTTTTTTAATGGGAGTTATCTCTCAAAATAAAAAGGCCGGGGGGAATATATTAAAAGGATTGAATTTTCTTCTGCAATGATTACTGAATCTCACGCTTCAACATCTATGTCAGAAATATTTTAGTTGGAAAAAATAACTCTCAAGGGGCTCTTACTTTCTTTTTCTACATTCTGTATTTTACAGTTGGGGCTTTTCATATTTGCTTTTTCATACTGATTTATTAACTAAGTAGACTATAATAAAACAAAAAACAGATTTTTAGTCAGAAAGATTAGTTGGAAATTTTAATTCTAGCAATTACTGGCTATATGCAATTAATTAACCTGTCTGAATCAATATTATCATCTCTAAATGTGGGCTAATACAATATTGTAGGAGCATGGAATTAAGGACTATATTAGGTAACAAATTTTTGAAGCAGAAGGTAGTGAAGACCTAGAATTGATGCATTGTTTAAATTCTAAAATATCACATTCAATGTTTTATATCTGTCATCAGATGTACTGCTGTAAAGTACATTGTGGATTACCTCATCAATTCATAATTCTTTTGGCATTGCTATAATACTATATCAGTTGGGCCAACTCTCCTAAGGGCAGTGTCTTTCTAACTGATTTCCAAAATTTTCTTATAGTCTACTTAGAACTACATTAAACATGTACTGGAATTGCAGTTAGCAACATTATAGATGAGAAAATTGAGGTACTCTCTGATGAAGAGACTTTTTTTTTTTTTCAGTTAGAGGAGCAACTTCCTGACAAAGCAATAGATGAAATGCAATTATAACTCATGAAGAACTTCTTTTTTTAGCACACTTTTTTGGTAACATCTAAATAAGCTTCAATAAACAGTTAACACAGGTTAACTGATGCACTTGATAAGAGATGCACACTTTTATATTATATACTGTGTCTTTGTGTATATATTTGTGTACCCCATATACACATATATGTGTATTCTCCCAAATTTAAAATGCCACATTTTAACTAATTTTGTTAATAGTCATATTTTAAATTTTACCCAGCTATTCTGAAGACAAAAAGAGAAACATAAAGCTTGTGTTAATTAAATAGTGTAGATGTAAACTATTTTTAAACACAAATTCAGCTATTTATACTTTTTCAGTTTGTAAGCTCTGCTAGGAAAAAGTAGCTCTTGTCCTCCAAGCTGTCCTGGGATGAATTAGTAGACTAACTTTACTTAAATTGCAATTGAAATATAGATTCTACATACAAACAAAAAAATGAGGACCAAAAAAATATATCATGTGACAAAAGATGAAATAAACGTTAAGCTTAATATCTAAACAAATGTATGTAAGAAATGACTTAAATAGCATTGTCACTAAGGATCACCAAAATCACCAACAGCATGTCTAATGCCTGCCACGTTAGTCACATAGCCAAAAATGTGATCATTACTATCAGTTCTCACCAGCACAGTACAAAGTCTGTGATGTTATGAATTTTATTTCATAAATATGGACAAAGGCTATGAAGGAAAGACAGAGTAAGTATACTTGGAATTGTTTTTTACTAATTTTAAAACCTATGAATCATGCTTTGCAAACATTATCACCCTTAATGAGTCTGCTGTACAGAAATAGAGAAATATCTTCACTGAGCCCTTGCCATCCATTCCCCATATTCAACGTGAATCTCAAAGACCAGCACTCATTATGAAACATGGTCTATTCAGTCTGTAGGCTTTCAGTATATTATCCATGTATTTTCTGTATCCCCTTTCTCTAATAAATACCTGAATCTCCTTTCTCTAATAAATGGATAATAAAAACTAGTGAGTGTGTTACAGCCCATATTTCCATATGAAAGTACCATAACCACCTAGCTTGTATATACATATTTCTTGACTGTTAATACATACGTATATACTTTTTTAATTCATGCGACTGACTATATCTATATACTATGTGTTTCTTCCCTGGAGTATCTCAGGGTTTATAAAATTGCATCACCTGAAGACCTTTTTGAATTAAAATTCTAGAAATTTTACTGGTGAAATGAATTTATATCCCAATTCCAGACTGTCCAAAATGAATATATTCAAGGTACATTCATTTAAACAACTTATTTTTCTCAAAATTATTCATTCAATTGAAAGAAACACTATTCAAGAAAATTAAGGAATGTGTGGGATATATATATATATATTTCAGGTTTTTGTAAAACTCTTATGTCCACATTTTTAATACTCTAACGAGTGCACTGAGTGCATTTGAGTCAAAGTGTGCTCTGGCCACAGCTTAAGAGAAGAAAAGTTCCCAACCCTGTCAGGACAGGTTATTCAACTTGTAGAATTCCTTCTTAGGGAACCCCACATGAAAGTAAAAATGAAATAAAATAAGAGTTTCCAAAAGGTGAAGCCCACAGCAGTGTGTGACTTCCTGAAGTAAACAACCCCTTAGCTGCTCCTCACATCCCATCTTTCTCTTTACTGCATTTTAAACCAGCAAAAATGATCGGTAAAAGCTTCTTGGAACTGAGAGCAAGTTGCACTAATGAGTCTCCTGATGCTACCCCAGTGATGGGCACAGCCGAATCCCATCAATAAAACATGAAGATGAAGCACCCACAGCCCTTAAGGTAGCAGCCAATTCTCATTCCAGGGAGCTGCATTTTGTGTCAATTAAAGACTAGACTTCAAGAGACGAAATCCACTTTGCTGGGGCTTGTAGGACACCTCTGGCAAGCATTAGCACAATAATCACCGTCATATTTTCTGCCCCTCTCAGGTCCCTCTGCGGTGAGCATCGCTCTCCATTCTCATTGGTGTGCTGTTCTAATTTACTCTCTGAGACTTGCACGAAGTCCCAGCTGGCTGCCTTGTAGGACATGGAAACAGAGTAACAGTCCAGCCTTTTTCAAATCTGCAAGTATTTTTCTTTTTTCTTATTTATTAAACTAATGCTTCTACAAATAAATTAGAATTCTCAATGTGCCTTCTAGCATCTGTTTCCTCTATTTTGTTCTTGAATTCCAGGATAAAGCAACAGTGAAAGAAGTTGAATTAACAGCAGCTCTCTCTGTTTACCAGTTAGGGCAGCAAATTATACCATAATGCAAGTATTAGCATACAGTCTACAGTGGGCAATGATAAACATCTCTATCTTTGTAACATTTGAATTGACTAACAGTTTTTGTTAAAAGGAAACTTTCGGTTGATTAAAGCACATTTAGACTTGTAAAAACCTGTGCCTTTATATTTGGAAATCTCATTCACTTAATTTGCATTAAACTAACATTTTTTACTTCTCCAAAGAATAAGCAAATTTACATGTCCTCATGTAACTTGCCTCATCAGAAAGAGTTTTTCATATTCAGAATACACACATACATACACACACACACATACACACGTACATATGTTTACATATCCAAATTGTCTTTGCTGTCCTATAAGTGTGCTATGTGATTTCTTCACCTGCCATAAGGTTTCTAAACTATACTCTGATTACAGAAACATGAACGTGACAGACTAACTGAACATTCTATTTCCACCAAGTGGACAGGTGCACAAATATGAGCAAGCCCCTGTTCCTTCCATCCCAGTGATGCAGAGGTTCAGACACCATCGGTGATGAGATTGGCCCTCAGCCCTCCTCCCAGGAGACCTGGCACTGCCTGGAGCAACCTCTTGCTAACAATAGGTCCTTTACCTCTGACACCTCCAAAGACCCTGTCACCACCAGAAGAACTGTCTGCCTGTGCTCTTCCTCTCTTATAGCACTGTTCTAGTAACAAAGCAATTTGAAACCTGGGAACTTTAAAAGCAGGATCAGTTCCTTTATCACCTCTCCTCATTTTCTACATGACACAATGCATTTTATCTAAGCTCCAAAGATGCACGATAATTTTCCAGAATTAAATAGTCATTTAGGGGCAGAACTGAGTTTAGGAAACTTGTTTTCTAAATTTCAGTTTAGAATGTTTTCCAACACATTGTTCTATGTTTTTGAAATCTGGAAGACGATTTTTGTTAGCATATTTGAAACCTCAACAGGATATGTACAGACAATAAAGAAGAGGCGACATTTCAGACGTCATTAAATTCTTCACAAGTCAGAAAAGATCATTCCCTCTCAGCCGCTGCGGTGAGCTTATCAGAAAAATATTCTCTCTACGTCCTTTTTAGATATTAGCAAAATAAAAAATGTGAGGAGTGCCATGGCTAAGTCCTGCACTCACAGATATTCCTTGTTAATTGTCCAGGCTGTCCCACACATAGAACGCATGTCCCAGTTCTTCAGGAACAAGAGATACCTGTGTCACCCTTGTGCTTTGCTGTAATAAGCTCTGACAAAGGCAAAATAATTCTGATAACTAGAAGCAGTTCTTCTGTAGTGGAAACAGAAAAAGGAAAAGGGTAATTTTATGAGTAAATATCTAATCACAAATACGATAAGCTTTACGCTTAATTTGTCTTTTGTGGGCAGAGTAATTAAAACTTGAAATAAGATAAAGAGGCTGTTGGAGCAGATGCAAAAATCAAGAAAAGTGTGCTCGTCTCTAAGTGGGCAATGTACTTCTGTAATCCCAGTACTCTCTAGAGATGGTCAGGAAAATAGAAAATTCAAGGCCAGTAAGAATGTTTCTCATAAAACAAAGATTTAATCCAAACAAAAACATGAGAATGATAAGAATTTCGCTCAGGCCGAGGGAAGAGCATGTTTAAAAACCTCAGAATGACAAGGGCTAGCAGCACGCAAAACTGTAGGGACACAAACATGAACTGAGTGTTTTCAAAGGAGTGAATCATACCAGAAAATATTGTCACAAACACAAAGGCCAGTCTGTTTACAATCATGTTTCCAAGCTAGACCCTCTGATTCCCACTTCACAGGTAGAGTTTGTTCATTCCTAAGTCCATTTTCTTTTCATTATTCAAAATGACTGGAAGTTTCGGATCTCAGAGGCAGTTTGCATATCCATGAACTTCATATGTCATTCTGCTGCTTTTCTTGCAAAATTTCATTTTGATTGTGTAATCAAAATCATTGACATATACAGCCAACTAAGTCGAACTGAGCAAATTAAACCACGTTATATCAAAACGTGATGCTTTCTGCCAGCGTCCAATCCCTCATCATCAAACAGTTTCCAGTAAGCATGTATTTTGCAAGTTTCACTATCTCAATCTGTATTTGCCCTCAAACCTTCCTCAGGCTCTTTCTACACTCTCAAATGGAGAGCTGAGCAATCACCCAGGGAGGGTATCAGTGGAGACAGTGCAGGTCAAATGAGTCCCTTTCCCCCAGCTTCTCCTGTATAATAGCCTCATGTCTCCTCTTCAATTTGCCTGCATAAACAGAGCCTGAGGGCAACTCTGAGCTGAGCAGGTACTCCAAACGTGCCTCAAATAATATTACAGAATTTAAGGTCTTGTCTACAAAGCATATTTGACCTGGAACATTTCAGTGCTGAAGGAGACAGTGAATACATTCTAACTTTTATACTTAAGGAAACTGAGTTCTACCAGTCATTAGTGCTATTACACGGCATCATCCTCTTTTATGGAAGCACAGCTGCAAAAATATCCTCACCTCTACTTCAGAGCTTTCTCTGTGCATCAGAACATTACGATTGGCATCATTTGCTTCCCACCATTTAGAAAGTACTTAATATTTATCCATTCTTGAGGATTCCTGCAAGGCAAATAATCATTACTACTTAAAACTTACTCTGTGCAAGGGATTGGGAATTGTGCTCAGCAATCCACATGTAAGTCTTAAAATTTCTACACTAGGAAAAAGACATGATTATTAATCTCATTCTATGTGAGAAGGCAGTGAATATTTAAGATCAAAATATCTCCTTTTGGGCCAGGTATTGGGTGGCACACACCTTTAATCCCAGAATTTAAGAGGCAGAGCCAGGCAGATCTCTATGAGATAAAGGCCAGCCTGTTGCATAGCAAGTACCTGGCTAGCTGGGGTTTCAGGAAGACTCAGTCTCAAAAAACTGAAAACCCCAAAAGCATACAAAATAGAAAATTATGCAACTATTGTGCATTCAGAAGAACTTTACTTCCAGTTCAAATGCTCATGTATTATGTTGTTTTGCCCCCAAAGGAAAATATTAACTGACATGTTCAATGGAATAACCATTCATAAATTTCTAATATGCCTCTGAGTTGATGTGTCTTACAAAGTGTGCTATGTAAAACACAACACACATATGTCCTGTATTTGTAGAACTTACAATCTACTAGGTGATGTGAACATTGATGACATCAAGATGAAATTCTTTTGTTGTACTCTGAAAAAAATGGAGTCAGAAAGTCTTTAAGGAGAAGGTCTCATGTCTGCCTTTCTGAGAAAAATGCTTTCCCAAAGACTTTCTAAAACCTCCAAAAGATAGCTACTTTTATGCACACTGTAGCTTTTTTTATCTTCGAGGTATGCACACATTTCTGTAACAAACTTATTTCCCACGCTATTTAAGAATGTGCCAGTTGATGGAGTGTGGTGGTATATAAATTTAATCCCAGCACTCCAGAGGCAGAGGCAGGCAGACCTCCATGAGATTCAGGCCAATCTGGTGTACACAGGAGTTCCATGTCATCTGGTGATACAGGGAGATCCAATACAAAAAATAAAGTTCAGCAATAGCTAACGACAAAGTATTCTGTGTAGAACACCTGCTAACAAGGGCTCATCCCAAATGACCAAATGAAGTAATTCTCAGTCCTGCAGAGAATTTTTAAGACCACTGAACACTGCATCCAAGCAGCATATAAACTTTTCCTGTTTCGCCTTTAAAAAACTTACCCTTGCATCAACCTTCTACAATAGCCCAAATGGGTTACTCTGAAATGTGTGCTCCCATTGAAAAGCACTCTCATTAACAAAACAAGCACCATTATTCTTTGGAGACTCTCTCTGATGGTTATTTAGATTGACAGTGAGAACTAAGTACTATTATAGTCTATTTGAGTACTAAGATAACTTTTAATTACAATTTAAGTCCAATTAAGTATTAAAGACTAATGGAAGGCACACAGCACACCAGCTCAACAGTCAGTGCAATGATGCTCCAAAGTTGTCAAGATAAGACGTAAGAGAGCTGACAGACAGCTTTAGTTATTTCTATTACTTATGGAAAACAGAACTGCGTTTCTCACAGTAATGGAGGTTGAGAAGTACAAGATCAAACCCCAGCTTTGGTTTCTTGTTCCTAATATATTGCTGCTCTGCCCTACTGAGGAACTTAATGCTATGCCATTTTAGCCAGATTTGGCTACATAATCAGACCTTGTCAAAACAAAATGAAACAAACAACAAAAACCCCACCTAGGTTTCTATGTAGCAAAAGAATTATAGGCAGACAAGAGCATAGCATTCAAATGGCATATTGTCAAACTGGAAACAGGTAGTGAAGGCTAAGTATGTTTGCAAAGGCTCCAGAAATCAATATCATTAAATTATGAAGGAATAAATGAGTCATGTTCACTCCTGTAGAAGAATGGGTGTTGGACCACATTTAGGAGAGAGGAAACAGAAAGAATGAGATGAACTTCAAAGGAGACATCCCAACTTTACATAAAGAAATCATTATTATACTCAGAAGTCAATCATACAATAGTCAGCTGTCTGTCCCTTAATACATTCACAGGGACATTGTCTATTTCTACTTCTTAAACATCACAAAGTCTATTCCATATCTGGAAGGGAATTCAGAACCATGAGACCTCCTCCAAAGTTGTTTAGAGCCCCAGAACTCTTCCTTTTGTTTTACAAGTCTCAAGGGCAACCTATTGCTAGAGATAAAGTGATATATTTTGTTTCTTCCTGTAATTTACATGAGATTGTTAAATCTTATGTGTACAATGAGGGTTACTTTATCTTCAGAAAATTTCATTGGTTTTTGCACACAAAGGTTCCAGATATGTTGGTTTTGTTCAGTAGATGCTCAGAGCGAGCCAATAATTTAGCATAAACTTGTAAGAAAGCGTCCATGGGGCTGGAGAGATGGCTCAGCGGTTAAGAACACTGGTTGTTCTTGCAGAAGACCCGGGTTTGAATCCCAGCACCCACATGGCAGCTAACAACTGAACATAACTCCAGCCCCAGGGGATCTGATAGCCTCTTCTGACCTCTGAAGGCATTGTATGACACGTGTGCACTTACCTACATGCAAGCAATACATGTATACACATAAAATAAAAATAATAAAATAAAATAAAAAGCTTTTAAAAATTTACAAAGAAAGGAAAGCTTCCATCTAAAAAGTATATTGGTTTCTTTCCTATTCCACCAGTGTTTATGCAAATACAATGACTAAGAATCAGTTTTATTATTATATTAAATGTAGACACTTAAATCCAAAATAATTTTCTCTCTAATTTGATTCAGTTTTCATTGCCTCTCGTTTGGCCAATCGTAGACTTCCTTTTCATTATATTTCATTTAATTTTATTTTTCCATGTTTGTCCTTCACCATATTACTGAAAAAGTGATTTTTTCCCTCTTTGTTTTCCTTTCTGTATTCAATATATGAATGAAGAGCAAATTTATTTCCATGACGTACAAAGTAAGGCCCAATAGTTTTATCTTGGTCTGAATCCCCTTTCATAATTTTGATCTAAATTACCTGATCATTTCTGACATATGCCCTCTTTCTTCCTCATTACAGTGTTTTCAATGTACTATGAGCTGTTTCTCATTCATTGCTCAAATGAAAGCAGTCGTCATAAGCAGACACAGTTCAAATAGAAGCAATAACTGTAACATATTGAATATGTACATTAGATTATATATAATGCAATCTCACTATCTACAACATTATTACAGTCTTAGTTATACCAAATGCAATGTTTGTCATTTGAGAATTTCATATGAAATCAGCATATTCATTAACAGGTGATTTATATAATGGGACTATTCATTTCTTCCACATGTATTTATTCAGGAATGGGTACTCTCAAGCATTGATCCAGGAAGATGGAATAATGTAACGAAGAAGAAAAAAACAAGCGACATCCCACTGTGAGCAGCTTTATTTCAGTGATTCATAATATTCATTCTTACAGA
The DNA here is from genome assembly GCF_000622305.1 of Nannospalax galili. Lineage (NCBI taxonomy): Eukaryota > Metazoa > Chordata > Mammalia > Rodentia > Spalacidae > Nannospalax > Nannospalax galili. The sequence goes on along the minus strand of NW_008353484.1, from coordinate 286,191 downwards.
GATACACTGAGTAGTAAGTTCTTTCATTTTCTGCTTTCCTTCGTCTTCTAGGAATGACACAAATATGATTTACTGTGGAAATATGGATAAAGAAACTGTATGCATATATGAACCCAAATGCTTAAATAAATTGCAACACGTAATATGTCTATTAAAGACAAACGCAACTTCCAGAATTGAAATGTGTATTTTTAACCTTGGTTGGCTTCAGTCACTTACATTGTCAAGGGCGTATACCAATTGGATTCTATCTTTGAAGTCTCGCCTCTGCCACCCGTATTCATTTTAATGTCATACCTTCAATGTGTCTCTTCAAATGGAGATCATTTCATTCTTAATATAGTCAGGAAGCCCAGAGTGCTTTTCACCCTGGGAAATGCAAGAAGGACAGAACCAGGAACCTTCTGGGTTGAAGAACAAAGTCCAGAGGAAGCCCCTGGTGAGACTGTCAAAAGCAGAATGGAAGAAGATGTGGGAAGGTGTCACGTGTTATCCAAAAGAAGAAAGAGTGATTGGCCAGGTCAGCCTATTTGTAGAGATAGCATTTGAGCCCAGTTCAATTGAAACATGAAAGCTTGGGTAAGTCAAAGGGCAGTGAGAAAGGGGAAAGAAGAAAAAAACATGAAGGTTTTCCTTATGGGAAATTTAGTAAGAAAAAGAATCATCTTGTTAGAGGAATTATATAAATGGAAAGAACTGTCAAAACAAGTCAATGCATTTATCTTTATAGTATATTAAAACACATAATTTTACAAAGTGAACAGAAGAAACTAATTACTGTTTGAGGTGTACATGGGAGCATATTTTCCTTTTTATTTATTTTTATTTTATGTCTATGCATGTAGTGCCTGCATGTAGGTAAGTGCACCCATGTTGTGCAATGCCTGTGGAGGACAGAAGAGGCTGTTGGATCCCCTGGAACTGGAGTTCTGGACAGTTTTTAGCTGCTATTTGGGTGCTGGGATTCGAACCCGAATCTTCTGCAAGAACAGTCAGTGTTCTTAACCACTGAGCCATCTTTCCATCCCCAAGGGAGCATATTTTCAAAAATCACCAAAAGGTATATAAACAGGTAATATTAATGAATTCATGTAAAAGATCTTGTTGGGTAAGAACTTTCAAATTGTGATCCTTGAACAACTTGCAAATCAGTAAAAGCATTTTCCTCATTTTTCTTACAGAGCTAGTTCAGATCTGGTTGGATATGGCATAGGAATGGAGTTTTTAAGTAAGTTCCAGGAGGAATAGGCTATGTCTTCTTTATTGTGTCAAGAGGAGACAAGCTGAGTCTCTAAAAACATTCACTCAGATACATAAGCAGCTTGTGGCCCCACACCACCCATGGGCACTAACATCAGCCTAGGGCTCCTGGAGGAGAGGAAGTTTGTACCTGCACTAATGTAGTCACTGGTTAATTACTCATGATGCATTAGATGGTGTCACATCCAGGCTCCTGGGTGCCCATGATCAAACTCAGTGTGTCATAAAGAAAAAACAAAATCAAAACAGAAAGACATGAATATGGAATGGGACTTAGTTGGGAAAAGGGAGGTGTTATAGATGAGTACATCCTATGCTAAGTTGTGTTCTTGCAACTTTCTGCAGACTAGGTTATGTTAGGTGCTATAGGAGGTGGGAGGAGGGTTAAAGAGAGTCCAATCATGAGAGTGACCAGAGGGTGTTGTATACATATAAAACTATCCTATAAATATCCAGTTGCCTTAGAAACCTCACAGTCTGGCATGTGAGTTTGCTCCAGAGCTGGCCTCCTGCCTCCTGCTGTCCTTTCACCACTGGTTCCCTGTTGTAGCAGAACTGTCACCAGTGGGCGAGACTTCCACTCTCCATGAACTCTTGTTTTCTTCACTGGCGGTGTCTTTCAAATCATTCATTTCCTTTTACTTGCCTGATGTCTTACCATTCTAGTACAATTTATCTTTAGAGGATGCATCAATGGTCTGGCAGCTGTAAGGCAGTTTTCCGCTGTACTTCCTTTTCATTATTTTTTTTAAATTTATGTGTTTGAGTGTTACACCTGCATGTATGTAAGTGCACCTGTGCCATGCAGTGCCGAAAGGGGACAGAAGAAGGCATAAGATCCCCTGAAACTGGAGTTATGGATGGTTGCCAACTGCCATATGGGTGCTGGAATTTGAACCTGGATCTTTTACAAGAATAGATAGTACTCTTAACCACTGAGCCATCTCTCCAGCCCCTTCCCTGTACTTCTATAGCTACTAGCATAAACTAGTCTGCAGAAGACTGCAATAGCACAACTTGTCATAGGTTGTACTCATCTATAACACATGATGCTTGTCTCTGTGGAAAATGCTTGTGAAGAATAGGTTTTGTGGTCACTGTGAGCTAGACAGCAACTATATTCATTGCCTGGTAAAAGAGTTAAAATGGAAATCATTATACTCAGATGGAACTATCACATTGATTGGAGAAAGGTAGGATATCCTCAGACTATGCCATAGGATCCAAAACCCACTGGGCATCTCTCCCATACAGTCAAGATCTCAATGACTACTGCCTTACAGAAACTGTTGGTGGGTTTGCCATTCTGTCTCTACAGGTAGTTTTAACTGAGCATTTCTCCAGTCTCAGTATCTGCAGCCATTTCTAGAGTAGTCTGTCCTTAGATGAACCATTGGTTGTCTCCAAGAACTTGAAGGTAAGAACCTATTGCTGAAGATACCAAACACTTTGGACACAGGACTGAGAGGTATCCTGCTGGAACTTAACTGGAAGCCTCCTCTTTGAAGACAAGCTCTCATAGTATTGAAAGGTGCTATGCAAGCTGCTAATGGAGAAAAGCAGTCAATAGTCGGGCTGGAGAGATGGCTCAGGGGTTAAGAACACTGGTTGTTCTTGCAGAAGACTCGGATTCAATTCCCAGCATCCACATGGCAGCTAACAACTGTCTTTAACTCCAGTTTCAGGGGATCCAACAACCTCTTCTGACCTCCATGGGACTTGCACGACACGAGAGCACTTACCTATATGCAGGCAATACATACATACACATAAAAAAAGAATAATAAATAGGCCGGGCATGGTGGCACATGCCTTTATTCCCAGAACTTGGTAGGCAGAAGCAGGCAGATCTTTGTGAGTTCAAAGCCAGCCTGGTCTACATAGGGAGTTCAGGTCAGCGGGGACTACAGGGTCTCAAAAAAAAAAAAAAAAAAAAAAAGAATAATCAATAAAAAAATAAAAATAATTATATAAAAAAAAGCAATCAATAGTCCTACCCAGCTTCATTGCCTATGAACAGTAGCAATGCCTGGCCCAGTAGTATATCTTCATTTTTGTCAAAAGTGTAATTTTTGTTTTGGATCACAATAGCTGTCTAATTGGATTTAAAGCCCACTCAGTAGATGCCTGGTACTTTAACATATCCAAGTTACCATGACTGAAGTGGTCCTAAACCCTAGAGGATAACCAACCACTTCTACTTTCCTAAACCAATGTGATTTATAAATATATTCAAAGCATTTATCCTTGTATTTACAGGTAAGTGTGGCTCTTAGCACTCATCAAAGAAGCTTCTTTTTAGAACAAATGGAGACTATTACAAAGTTCCACAACTGAACAAAATTAAGAACTTTCAGTAGGCATTTATTTTTTACTTACCATGCATTTGTGTTTTGACTAAGACTGGGGATAAAAGGGGTCCTTTGCCTTTGGCCTTCATGTTAATTATATTGTTTATAGTAATTAATTAGCTGTTCAAAGACAAAGATCATTTAATCCATGAAGCCTTTTATGTGGATAAAAGGATTTTATAGCATCACATTTTTACATCATTTTCATACAGGAATTGTTCATCTCAATCCTGCAGAGGAAGAAACATAAGTTCCTAAAAATAAAACAGTATCTCCATAGATATTTAAGCCCTGAATCTAAGAAAGTCTAACTCATAGAAATAGAAAGCAACAGGACTAGAATAGAAATCAGAGGCTGTCGTGGGGTGGAGATTGTTAATTAAAGGGTTCAATATTCAGTTATGCAGGATGAATAACATATCTAGAGATACACAGAATGTTGTTGAAATTAATAATATTGTATTGCGTACTTCAAAATTGCTAAGAAAGTAGATCTTTTAAGTACCAGCTAAGCTCAAGTCAGACAAAATCTCAACAAAGACTTGGAGAAGTGGGTATAAAACCCAAAACTATCTGAAGAACTAACTACTAGGAACTAACTACTAATGAAACTAATGTTGGGAAGGGGAGAGTCAGTCCTCAGTCTCTTTAAAGGATGTGACCTTTGGTAGATTACCAGGCCTTAGTGGATGGATTTGCACCAAAGGACATTTCAGGCTACAAATTTCTCTGTCTCTGTTTATGTTTCCATCTCTCTCTCTCCATGTATATATA
>NW_008353484.1:262377-281769 GCF_000622305.1 Nannospalax galili | reverse complement strand
AGTGAGTGGGGGTCGTAAGAGAGGATGAAGAAGATGTGGGAGGTGATCTAATTACAATCACAATATATTGTATGAAATTCCCACATACAATGAATTTTAGTTATTTTAACACCATTCCTCTCCATCATCCCCTCTCTCTCTACCTTTGAAACCTCTCTTCTCAACAAGATTCCTTCCTACTGAAAGTAAATTTTTAATCATATCACAACAAAAAGTGCGTACATGAGTTAATTGAAAGGATTATCAGTTTGATTTCATAATTTGGGGATATCTATATGTATGCATTGAAGTATACTTTAAACCAAAAATACATACATTTTAACTAAATTGTTTCTTAATGAGGCTGAAAAATGAAACCCCTTGGTTTCAAACCTATATAGTGTGGTTGCAGGTGTCAAGAGGTCTTTAGGACCAGCAAGTCTTTTAATTCTAGTGCCACTACTTACTTACTAGTCAGGCAGCCTTGAGTACAACTAAAGCATCGTGTGCTTTAATTGGGTTACTAGCACAATGTGGATAATAGTAGCACATAATATGTAAAGTTGCAATTCTTGCCAATTTAATGGTGCATAACATAAAATAGCATTTATTTTAATTTTCAACACCACTGTTACTGCTAGGATTGTTATTAATATTTCCTTTATTTTGACTTAACTTTTTTAGCTTCTGAAACAGTCTTAAAAGTCTTGGTAAACCAAGCTATTCTGGAAATTGATAATTACCTTTAACCATAACCACTACACTTCAACCCTGAGCAATTTTCCTTTCTTATTCTCTCAAATGCTGAGATTGAGGGTATGAGCCACCATGGAAGCTGCTGATTTTATTATTAGTAGAGATACTGTTATCATCGCCATAGCAGGCTTCTAAGTATTCAGCAGTTATTAGGGTCAGCTCTCCCATTCTTACAGTGGATCTTGACTCCTGTTCGAGTTTCATTTCTATTCCTATGATAAAAGTACCTTGACAAAAAGCAACTTAAAGCCAAAAAAGTTTATTCTGCTTTCAATCCAGGTTGTAGTCTGTCACTGAGGGGAAGTCAAGGCAGGTCAAAGCAGGTCCCTTAAGCAGGTCACATCCCATCCACAGCCAAGAATAGAGAGAAGGAAAGGCATGCATGCTCACTTGTTTGTTCGTTCAGCTTGAGTTCTCCACACTTACATAGTAGAGGACACTTGCCTAGGGAATGATGCCACCCACAGCAAGCTGGGCTTTCCTACATCAGTTAAAGTAATTAAGACAGTCCCCCCCAAAATGTTCACAGACCAACCCAATGCAGGTGATCCTTCATTGAGATTGTTTTCCCAGGTGATTCCTGGTTATGTCAAGTTAACAAAGATAAACATTGCAAGTCCCTTTTGCTCTTGTAATAAGATTTCTATGAAGAAGCAAATGACAGTTGGTTTTAGAATACTCTGATTCCACAATACCAAAGCTTCTATTTACGTGCTGCATTTTCTGCATTTATTAATTTATATCTCTTTTTTTTTTTCCTTCTAGATGACTCTATACCTGTTGGGAACTCAGTACCCGCAAAGTCAGGGTTGGAATTCCCCCTATAATCTCATTCTTATGTTCCGATAGCCAGCTGTCTTAAGAATGTCTCATGAAATTGTAATAAATCAAAAAACTGGTGTTAAATATATGTCTGAGTCAGAATCTGGAATATGATGCCGCTGCCATGACATACTTCCTGATCTCCACCTGAACACAGAGCCCTACATAAACACTGGACACAGTGAACAAGAAAAATTAAGACCGTTTCACTAACCCAACACCTCCATTCCAGGTAATGTTATCTGTGATCACTGTGGGGTTTTGCCTGTATTTTTTTCTCTGTTTTTAATCTGTGTTGTTATTTTTCACACATTTTTAGTTTGCAAGGTCTGGATTCTGAAGGACCAAGTACGTCGTATGAAAATATCCTAATAAATTATGAGATTTAAGATTAGGTTTCTAATTCTAGTTTAGGAAACCTCCAGTAGGATAATGCACATCCTAAATTAATGAACATTTAATGAAGTTCATTCATCAATCCAATAAAATAATTAGTCAGTAAAGTCAGCATGGCCAACAACTAATGAATGATAGAAAAAAATACAAGTACAAGGCAGATGTTTGGAGAAAGTTACATAGATGTCACATAGGTATACAAGTATTTATACTGCTAAGAATATTATAGGTTTTAGGTCATACAAACAAGATGCAACATTAATATAAATATCAGAACTCTGCATTAACAAGACACACGAAAATTTAATTGCTTATTTTCAAGAAATCCATAGGGATCCACAGTTATGCTCTCAGTATTTTGTTAACTTATGAATTCTTTTTCTTCAATTTTTGATATTTGTTCTTTCTTATACTTTTTAATTTTAAATTTCAGATAGTACATCTGGGGAGGTTCTTCATTCCCAGTTTAATTTTCATCGTTTTATGACAAGCTCACCATTTATAAGATTCTATTAACCATGTAGCTTTGCCAGGTTTGGGAGGTGTTTTGCCTCCTCCATGCTCTTGTATTGGTATCAGGGAACTCGATGTGGAGATGCTGAGGTGGTGGAATAGCTAAGAGGTGGAGCCTATGAGGAGGTACTTATGCTTCTCGGGGCCTGCTCTCAGAGGGAAGAATTGTCATGGGACTTGGTCAGTTCCCAAGGGCCTGAGTTTTAAAAGATCCAGATCCTCCACCATTTTCTCAATGCAGCCCTTACGTGGATATTGCTCTCTCACATGCACTCCCACCAAGGTTCTGTCTGCCATGATGTCACACAGTTGTAATGACCTTACCCCAAACCTAAGTTCATTTCTGTATCCCTCATGAAAAGGACCCAATTATTGAAGGCAAGTTGTTGAGCTATTACCCCACACTTTTCTCTGTCTCTCTCTCTCTTTTTTAAGTCAGTGTCTTGTTAAATTGAGCATATATTTAATGTCTTATTTCACACTGTCAAATTACTCTTCTATAAAACAGTAGCCATGGAGGTGACAAGGGGGGGGGGCTAGAGGGAGCGTTTACTGAACAGTATTTTAAACAGGCCTGATTACTGATGAAATACTGGTTTTCTTATGGGATGTATAGAAAAATATCAACAGTGTTCAAGCTGGTTTTGGCTGCTGAAGGTCATCAGTCACTCTACCATTTGAACTTGATGGAATTTTGAAGACAAAGACTTCTCTACTGGCTCAAACCACGTCCATGAAAACAAAAGAGAAATCCTCTTCTTTAATTAGGTTTCAATGTTCAGAATTGAAAAAAAAGTGAGGCAAAAATTTTAAAGAATACAGTATTAATTACACAACCTTTTATAATTATTTTTTCAGAGTTTGATTAAATTCCCTCTTCAATTTTCCCCTCCTATTTTGTCATATTTTTCTAAAATTTCCTTGTCAAAACTCATTTTCTTAAAAATAATAATTATAGATGAAAGTCACGGTTGAAATTATGCAACTAATAAATGAGATTGTATAAAAAAACTCATCTTGGAGCTGGAGATAAAACTCAGAAATAGAGCATTTGCCTGGTGTACAGAAGACTCTTGATTTAAATTCCAGGGCTCCAAAAACCAAATCAACAAAATTTGTCTCAGTCATTTAAAGATTCTTACTGCTCATATAAACAAAGTAAAATGGTTGAATTTCTGATCGCTCAACTGTGTTCTCTGCTTTTGGTAAACTTATTTTCTAATGGTACTAATGAGTTAGGATCATGGATTCTGTTGGTTTTAGGACTATCTAGGTTAAAATCAGTGTCTGATTTTCCTTCCGCTATTCTCTCTGCTCCCGTGAAGCTAGAATGCTCAGGGCTCTACAGAATCCCAAAGAGGTGACATTTACTACAGCCCCGGGAGTTAAGAAAGCTGCTCCAGAGAACAGGTAGTGACTGTGTTGACATACCAGGTAATGATCACAAACCACCTTTCAGCAGGAGAAAGCACCAGTTTGCAAAGTTCTGTGAAGATCAAGGAGGTTTCAGGTTGGGGAATTCAGTGGCACTCAAGTGGAAATAAGGTCTCTGAACAAGGCATGAGGCCAAATCGCTAGTGACTGCTGTGAATTTTGACCGTTAGGTCAGTTTCATAAGCTTTTAAACACTTGATGCCATCATGTCAGCTCAGAATGATAGTCATGGCAGAGGTTTAGAAGCTAATTATTAGAATTTGAAAAGTAATAATGTCAAGGTAATTCATTACTACAGGCACTTCAAAGTGCAGCTGAGATTTAAGAGAGACCTTTTCTGCAAGAATAAAATAAGAATTGGGGAGCCCTTGGAAGAATACTTAGTGTCAAGGATGTTTTACAAGTGTTTGCTTCAGAAAGCACCCCCTCTCAAATCCACAGATTTACAACTGAGCAACTTTTAAAGCAGGGACTGAGGAAATGAGAAAGAATGAAAGCTAAATTGCCTTCAACTGATGAGGAAATTTTTTCAGATCTAATTTGCCTATGCATAGTGTGGAATTCAGAATTGAAATTCATTCAAGTTTCTGATGTTCATCTTCCTTGAATTCACATAGCCCTGCAGATGTGAGTATGCTACTGTGATGGATTCCCAGTTGGTGACCGAGGGGCACACTTAATAACCAACCTTACATGGTGTGTTTCATATAAATCAACCTAGACCAAAATTTGGGTATTCACAAATGTAGGAGCCTATGTTTAACAGAATTACACATAAAACTATTTTAGCTAAATGTATAGCTTTAGTCAAGTTGTGGCAATTAGATCTAATTCCTTTCAGGTAAATTTAAGGAATTTATATTTTAAGCATTCAGTGTGACTGTAATTCAGTATTGGTGTGGGCCTTAAATATGACCTGTACTGAAAATTAAATAGATGTTGTTAAACAACCAAAGAAGTGATCAAAAAGAAGGTATTTCTAACTTGGAATCTCAGGATTCTGTCCTCCACTGGATCAAAATTAGAATAGTCTCCCATCAAAGCTTAATTGGTACTTTATTTGCATCATGAATTCCAGTTAAAATATTAAGAATATAAAAAGTATAATCCTAGGCCATACATAAATAATCTTTAGGCTTGGAGCCTGGACTCTGCATTATACTAAACACTATACCAAGTAACTTCTCTACAACAGAGTTTGATGACTGTTCTAACACTATGAGATTTCTTGAATGTTAAAGTTATTTGAATTCATGATTTAATTTAACATATACTGGTGGTTCTCCATTGAACAAGTATTTTTGAAATGTAGTGACTGCTTTGAAATATTTCTGTTCTTACCATCTAGAAAAATCTTTCCAAGGATGAAAAAGAAGAAAAGTTATACGTAGCTGTGGCTATGAGGTCTGGAGTACAATGAGAGAGTAATACATTCTTGACTGCGTCCTCCAGAACCTGGCACAAAAGCTTAGACATGACAGGATTCCAGTAAAAATGTGTGGAATAAAATAACTGATTTGAAAGTCAGCGACTCTCCTCTCTGTGGGAAGTGAGGGAAGTTCCAGCTTCTAAAATAAGCCTTAGATTCTCCAAGTAATGAACTCTGCGGTGGTAGGTTAATGGGAATGGGATGCAATTCCTTCAGAGGAATTCTGTAAAGAGTTATGTACTGAAAAACATGGTTATGTTTTTTGCCATTGCTTAAATTAGTTGTGCTCTTTTGTTTCCTCTGGGTGCAGGATTACCGTTTGCCTCTAGATGGTGCTGATGGCTCATCTTAAAGCAGCTACAATATCCAAATGCAAGGGAGAGTGAGGATTTTGTCCTCTGAACCACCATTCCCACACTTGTGTGTCTGACTCTTGCCAATTCAAGGTAAGCTGCATTTCAAAATACATACATTTGGCCAATTATGATCATCTTTCCTCCCTGATCTCTATTGTTTTCATATTAAGAAATCTGTTTTAATATTCTTAATAACATATCTTATTATGTTTATGTCCTTTTTATTTGTGGTACACATTTTGGAAAGGTAGAAATAACCAATCTGTGTTAGGGAATTATAGTGTTAACACCTAGAACATTATGAGTGAGGCTCAGTGTGAACAATATGTACAGAATTCAAAACCTACATGTCCATGGTATTTAATCTTTATGAGTCCATTTTGGCTATCATGAAAAGAACCACCTCAATGCTAGAAATAGTGCAGTATTTGAATTAGGAACACTCAAATGTGCTGGTTTTCTGCTCTCATTCTCAGGGAAGACATTTGTAATTTTTTAAAAAAGAATTCTTTTAAAAATATTGTTATTTGTATTTATGTGTATGAGTGTATTGCTTGCATATATGTAAGGGCACCTGTGTCATGCAGTTCCTGCTGAGGTCAGAAGAGGATGTTGGATCCCCTAGAACTGGAAACATACACAGCGGCCATGTGGGTGATGGGAACTGAACCCAGTCCTCTGTAAGAGCGGCAAGTGCTCTTGACTGCTGAGCCATCTCTCCAGCCCCGACACTTGTATTTTTTCATTGTACTCTGAGAGTTACCAAGATATGGAATTAAAATCACTCCAGCAGAGACATGAAGATGGACTAGTGTATACATTGAGGTCAACCTATTCATCAATCTAATAATGTAGCTTAGCTATAGCTGGAGTGTGTTGTTCAAAGGATCATGTGCTGCAGTGTTAGTTTTCAGTGCAGCCCTGTTCAACAGTTGTGAGACTTCGAAGGGGTATTAAGTCTTTAAGAAACTACCCCTGGAAGGCATTAACTAATTATACTGGAATACAGTTAGCTCTTATAAGATAAATTGTTAAAAACAACAAGGCTGCTGTAAATATCCTCAGGCTCCCTGTCTTGCAATTTGGTCTCCTTCTTACACATAAGTTAAAATTAGCCTTTCATTCAACCAGTGATATTCAATGTGCAAAAAGGTTCTATCCAGAGCTGAGCCTATGCAAGTATACAGAACTGTGAGGTGGGATTTTTCTCTATAGAATTTAAAGCCTCAAGTATTCATTAGAGTAATAAAATTGACCCAGATTTATTCCATTATTTTATGTTCATTATTTTGTACCTTGTACTTAAAGAAGTTAAGCAACCTCCCCACATTCCCATGAATTAAATTACAAAAAAAACCACCCCCCCAAAATCCCCCCCAAAACAGAACCAATGTATTCTAACATATATTTAAGTACACATACAATATGTTGGTCAGATTTGTTTTTTCACTCATATTGCAAGCCAAATTCCAATTACTATTGGTACATACGTTAAGAAAGAGATGGCAATCCACTTCCTAGTCCTGAAGAATTGATTCAGGAGTTACAAGCAGTACAAAACTGTGATGTAGGATTATGCTACAAATAATGACTCCTGTCTCCAAAACTTACATTATTGCAGAAACAATGACCATACAACTAGAGTTACTGGAAATCATCAAGTGTTGTTACCTGAAATCATTGTATCTCTTGTACTGAAATGCTGACTGAGTGGGGAGTTGCATAAAATAGGGGCAAGTATTGGGAACGCAATCAATGGTGCCGTGGGAGACAAGGGCAGAGATTAAGCTGAAAGGAATACTAACGATAATTTTGGTCTTCTAAAAACGAATAGAAAATTACCAGAAGGACAAGACAGAGATTAATGAAGATAGACATTTATGGTTCAAAACACGAAAGCAGCTGGGAATGTTGGGACACATCTATAATTCCAGCACTCAGGAATTGGAGGCAGGAGAATCAGGAGATCAAGGTCATCCCCTGGGCTACGTTGTGAATCTGAGGCTAGTGTAGATGTTACTATATAAAACAAAGCTAAACAAAAACGCATGAAAAAATACAAAAAGTCTATCAGTATACTTGTACTGGCTGTTCACAGATGAAACGTGCCTTAGTTAATTTTCACATCACTTCATGGCCTACTCCTGAGTGCAGTCACTTCTCAAACTCAGAGAAGTTAAGAGGTTTACTCAGGGCACATGACCAGTTGCAGAGGTAATTCCAAAGCTCCTCCTTGTAGCTTTTGTTCTCAGCAATCTTTCTGACAGTATTTTGTTTGGAATCATAGAGGAAAGTAGTGAGGGGTCTGGACTACAGCTCAGATCGAGTGGCATGCCTGTGCCACTCCATAGGATAATGCTATATTTTAGTCTTATAAAGCAAAAATAAAATATTTTCTCTGCATCAGAGGGCAAGCAAACCTTAGCTTAAAGGAAGTGCAAGAAGCTCAAAGGCACAGTGAATTGTTCATCACATCAAGGCTTCCATTCTTCAGATTTAGCAGGTTTGGAGGTCAAAGAGCCTGACCACTGCTGCAAACCCACAGAATTAGAAAATAGAACTCTAGTTCCAGACACTGAAATAGGGAAGCTCAGGAGCCACAAACATAGTGAAATGGGTATAAAATGCTGAAGCTTCTTAGAACTGTGACTTTAAATTACTTGCATAATCTTGGAAAAATTGCTTCACATTTTTGCAGCAGAGTTGCCTCAATTTGTAAGTGCAGGTAGGCAGAGTATCAAAACATTGTCTTCCTCTAACTTCTTTCTATAGTTCTGTATTAAAAAGGCATGTGAACTTAATACCGCAGGAGATGAACTTGGAGGTGTTGAAAGGTTATCAAATTAAGGATATATATAAAAGTTCTGTATGTTCTCACAGCTTCTTGAAGCCAGGTTAAGGTGTCTCTTACTATAATTTAAACTTTTCATCCACACCCATGTCTGCCACACTTAAAATTTTTCCTTTAAAATAGAGGGGTGTTATAGTTACTTTCCTGTTGCTGTAATAATAATAAACCAACCAAAAGAAACTTGGGTTGGAAGGAGCTGATTTGGCTTACAGGTTACAGTCTATCATCAAGGGGAGGAGTGCTGGATAACTTTAGTGTCAACTTGACACACCTGGGTTGAGGGAGCCTCAGTTGGGGAATTTCCTCTATTGGCCTGGCCTGTGGCCATGTCTGTGGGGCATCTTCTTGATGAGTGATGTGGGAGGACACAGCCCACTGTGGGTGGTGCCACCCCTGGGCAGGTGGGCCTGTGTTATATAAGAAAGCAGGCTGAGCAGGGACCAGGAGCAAGCCAGTCAGCAGTGTTCCTCCATGGCCTGTACTCCAGCTCCTGCTTCCAGGTTCCTGCCCTGAGTTCCTACCTTGGGCTCCCGGATGAACTGCAACCTGGGAGTTGTAAGCTGAATAAACCCTTTCCTCCCCAAGTTGATATTGGTCAGAGTGTTTTGTCACAGCAATGAAGAACAAACTAAGACAGGGAGGGAAGTCAAGACAGGAGCTCATGGCCAAAACCTGGGCTCAGGAAATGAACAGAGACCATGGAGGAATGTTCCTTAATAGCTTGCTCCCCCTGGCTTACTCAGCTACCTTTCTTATACAAAGACCACCTGCCTTGGGATGGAACACCTAAAGTGGGCTGAGCTCTCCTACTAAATTATACATTAACGTACCTCACAGATATGACCATAGACCAATCTGATCATTGAAATACTTTAGTTGAGGTTTCCTATTTCCAAGTGACTCTAGGTTGTATCAAGCTGTCAGGTGACAAAGTGCTTACCAGGTAAATGCTGAAGAATAGTCAGCGTGCATCCATTCGAAAACCATACTATGAACACCAGCAAGAAAGAGCATGTTTTTGTAGCTACTGAAATTCATTAGGCTAAAATATATGTGGATGTGTTCTTAGGAAAAATAATCCATAGGCAGTAAATGTGAAGACAAGAACCAAATAATGAACAGGTGGGAGGAGGAAGGAGAGATTTGGTTTTTGATGCTGGAAAGATTCTGAAGTTTAGGAAGGAACTAGATTCTTGAGAAGATCAAAGTTGGACACATGAGTGGAGTGGAGTGGCACACACATTTAATCCCCCATACTGTGGAGGCAGAGGCAGCTGGATCTCTGTGAAATTGAGTCCAGGATATATACATAGATAGTTCCAAGCCAGTTGTGGCTACAGGGAGACCCTGACTCAAAAACAAAACAAAACAAACAAAACAAAAACAAAGGTTGGGTACATGAGAGTTACTTCAAAGGAAGAATGTTTGTTAAGTGGATTGTGCATAGATATACTGGCTGTTAGGTTCCTGGCAGACTCCTAAAAGGACATGTCTAAAATGGCGAATTTGAATTTAGCCCCAGGCAAGTGCGCTGCTCACTGGGAGACCAACCAATCTTGATTGAATTGCCCAGCCTAGTCTGGAAAGTTACCCAACCACCTGACAGCCTCTAAAAGATGTCTGACTCCCCCTGATGCTGCTGTTTCTCTGCTGCTGCTTCCCTGCTCCCTGAGAGGTAGCCCAGAGGTCAACTGCTGCCCCTAGCCCCCATGGAGTTTCCTGGTCCATGGGGTTAGCAGTGTCCTCTTCTATACACTGGCCTGTGCTACTCAGATTGCTGGACTGAGATGACTGAGTGCAGACCCATTTCCTGAGCAATACAAGTCCCAGAGCCCAGAGTCATCAACTGCAAAAGAGCAGGAAAGTCAAATGATTTGCTGCAGAAATCTCTTTCACAGCCATCTGTGTTGCTCTGCCCTTCTTCATAGTCTGTGTTAAAGAATGAAAGGGAGAGCGTATTTACGTGTGAATTTAAGTGCCTTTGCATGCTAATGCATATAAACAGGAAAGAGCCCAGCCTGAGCATCCTTGGACCAATGGGACATCATTGCAATCAGTCCCCACACATCCAGCCACTCCATCTGTGTCATGCCCTGTGGTTTTCAGTAACATCACTGATTATTCATTCACAGACCTGCTCATCCCATCACCACTATACACTGGGCACAATTGCTCATTGTTCTCCACTGATTAGAATGCTGCGGTTTATAAATGGATGATGCAAAAGAAAAATAGACCAAGGCCATTACTTGTAGGTGGATTTTCTAGTTCCTACACTCTAGGGTAATCAATCTTCTCTAGACTATTTCCAGCCCACTTGCTGTTGGGATTTTTTTTTTTTAAGTGACAGTCTCTCCTGGAAACTGTACCAAACTTCATGTATATCCAATTCTAAAAGGCCCCTAAAATATTACTTTTTTTCCTGACAGTAAAAGTGTCTAATTTACTCTAATACTATCTTTTATGTGAAAATCCGAATGCTTGATTCAAGTCTCTAAACTGACAGACTAAAAGGGCTGAGTAGGAAGTGTGGGTATTAATATATCAAGATTGCAACTGCTAAAATAGTGAAGACAGCCCTTGTCCACTCATTTCTCGTGGACAAAAGTTTAGACAAGTTCTACGCATTCCATTGTGTATCTGCAGACTAGTTTTCAGAATTCAAATTGTCTTTAGTCATTGCCTTACATAAGCATCTCTTCTTGACAAAGAAAAGAATAAAAAGGCACACAATTTGATAGATGATAGAAAAGGGTTCTTTTTTCTCACAGACTCTGATTTGGTCCCAGTGTTCACAAAATCTGTGGATGTGGGGATCTTACTTGTGATGCTTTAATGTCACTAGCATTTCTCACACAGCCTATGGAACATTGTGCTGAATAAAAACAGGTATTCATAAATAATACTTTCAATAATAGACCCTTTATGCACCTCTGAAGAACTGGGAGAGTAGAAAAGAAATAAAGGATATAAAGAAGTGAGAAATTAGGAGGAGCAAAGAGTATTTCTTATTTTGTGGTTTGTCAGTGCCCACTCACTTCAGTTGTGTGAGACTATCCACCAAGTATCTAAAAACTCATTCTACAAATTGACAGCTATGAACTTTCTCCATGTATACAAAGAAATATATTTCTTATTTTTCTTTTTTTCTTGTTTTTTAAATCTTTCTTTGAGCTTCACATTCAACTTTTCAACTTCGCATATCATATACTTTATTTATGCAGAGAGGCAGGGCAAATGTTTAAAAGCAAAAACCTTAAAAAAGTTTAGGACTTCAGAGATGTTTACTGGAGCCCTGGAGAACACATGGTTTCATTTTTTTTTTAATTAGAAGAAGCATTTCAGTACAACAGCATTGACATATTCAATAACAATTTCCAGAGCTAAGATGCATCTCTTTAAAAATTGCTGTGAAATTTTAGGTTTATGATTGAATTAATACAGTTATACAATATTGTACTCAGTATAAACCCTATAAGACATAAAACTGAATGAGGTTTTAACCTTTAAAAAAGATCTCCATCTCATTATTAAAATACACGGTTTCATACAGAAAAAATTCATTTTAATGCAATTAACACTTAGATGTTAGCACTTGCGTTTCTAATCTCTATATATCTGATTATTACTAGTCACAGACAGTTACTTTCTGAGATCCTTGGCACCTGAGCATGGCTATAAAGGCATCACATAGATTTCAATGCTGATGATTTTCACTTCTACTAATTAATAAGGAGCAAATTTTTATGCTTTGCAGAATTATTATATTTTTAATTAAAATTTTTTTAAATTTACTAACCACATGATTAGAAGCAGCATTTCATTACAGCTTTAACATATTCAGTAACACATTCCAGAGCAAGGATACATCTCTTTCAAACGCAGCTGTAAATTTTTAAGTTAACAACTGAATTAATACTGTTATAAAACATTGAACTCAGTATCAACTCTTTAAAACATAAAATTGAATGAGTTTTTACCCTTTAAAGATCTCAATTTCATTTTAAAATATGCTGTTTCCTACATTTTGTAATGCTACTAACATTTAGATATTTGCATATGTGTCTTTAATCTCTATGTATCTAATCATTACTATCACAGTCGGTTACACTCAGATCCTTAGAACCTGAGTATGGATATAAAGTCATCAGGTAGAATTCACTGATAATATTTATTACCTCTACTATTTAATGTGAAGTAAATTTTTATGCTTCCTCTTCAAATATGTCTTTTTTTAAATGTTTATTTTGTGTGTGTGTGTATATCATATAGAACGTCCCACACAATCTTATTCCTCTATAGACCCACTTCCCAAATGGCACCCTCCCATAACTTCCCCCTTCCCACACACTGGAACCCACATACTCTGTCATTCCTGTTACTGTCTACTGTGTTGTTGGCACCCCCAGCCATTCTCCAGTGCTTGTCTGTCTTCTGAATCTAGTCAGCCTATCTAGAGAGTCTTGTTTTAGGAAGATCAGCTGTTCCTCATCTAGCAGCAATTGGTTGTCAACATTCCTTTAGATAAGATTGGGGTCTGCTGTTCATTTTCCCAGTTCTGTGCTGGGTTACTGTCTGGAAGTCTATTGGACCACCCTGGCCAATAACTCAAAGGAAGGTATCTCCTGTCTGTCATTGTTTCTTGTTATGTAGCCTTTAGCTATACATATGGACTCTTAAAAATTATATTGACTCCATTAATCTTTGGTTATACTTTCCTTTGGGATAGTTAAGACCCTTCAATTGGCCCAGATAAACCAATTTATTTTTATTCATCAGGTCGTTTGAGTATCTGTTCCTCAGGGGTCACATGGATTTGGGGAGAGACCCTGGCTCCTTTCTTTTACCAGTACCATCTATGTGAAGATAAGTCAAAGGTCCTACTCGACCATGGCTGGCTTCACTTGAAAGCATGGAGGAAATGTTTCTCTGTGTTCACCCTCCTCTTTGTAGACTGGACAGTGGTTCAGGTCCATCTGGTGGGGCTTCCACGACCTCCTTGATCAAGAGAACAGGTGATGCACCACAGTTTCAGGTCATTTTGAGAGATGCTCATAGTCCCGTGGACATTAGTTGACCTAAGAGAGAAAGGAGCAAAAACTGTCCTTTATGTCCCTCTGTCCAAATTAGTATAGGCCTCATAGTATGGCGGTTAAACATCCAAGAATGTTAGTTCCACCACTCTGGTATTTTAATTACCATGTGCCATGTAGATAAAGCTTGGGAAAAGAAAAAACACTCTCAGATAAACATTGCCTAGACATATATTACATTCTTTGATCTGGTTGTATGTATAATTTGTCAGTAGGTTGTTGGCCTAATATGGTTCCCTCTGGTTTTCTAAAACTAGCTAGGAATTACTTATCTCTCACATTGTCTAACCATTCCTCCATTCTTTACCCATTTAAGGTGCCCTTGTTTTTCCCATCTCTCCCTTAATAATACCCTTCTCATATGGTCCCACCTCTCTTGAGCTCCTTCTTTCATTTTATCCCCTAGGTTCCTTGTATAACCTTCTCTCCTCCCTCCCCTTAAAATAAACCCATTTTTATCCATATCTCCCTTGATAACACCTGTTTTCTACTGTTCTTTTCTTTCAGGTTCTTTCTTTTCCTTTACCTCCATGGTTCCTTTTCATTATTCTGGTTCCTGTAGTTATGTCTGGATACATACTCACTTATAAGATTTGGTGCTAGGATCCACATAAGAGCAAGAACATATGTCATTTTTTTTCTGAGTCTGTGTTACTTCACTTAGTATGACAGTTTCTAGTTCCATCCATTTACCTGCACATTTCATGATTTCATCTTTCTTTACTGCTGAGTAAAACTCCAACATATGAATGAACCACCTTTTCACTATCCACTCATCAGTTGAGGGACACTTAGATTGCTTCCATCTCCTAGCTATTGTGAAAGAAGCAACAACAAACATGGATGTACAAGTGTCTCTGCAATAGGATTTCTTTGGGTATATGCCAAGGAGTGGTATAACTGGGTCAAATGGTAGGTTTGTTTGTAGTGTTTTAAGACCAGCAGTGAATGAGTGTTCCTCTTTCCCCACATCCTCTCCAACATTTGGTATCATTTCTTCTCTTGATCTTAGCAAGTCTGACTGGGGTAAGATGAAATCTTAAAGTGGTTTTCATTTTCATTTCCCTAATTACTAGTGATGTTGAACACCTTTTAAAATGCTTCTTAGCCATCTTTATTTCTTCTCTTGAGAACTCTCTGTTCAGTTCCTTAGCCTATCTTTAATTGGGTTACTTCCTTTCTTGATTCTGTGTTTTTTGAGTTCGTTATATAGTCTGGGTATTAAAACTCTGTCAGATGTGTCACTGGTGAAGATTTTCTCCCCCTCTGTGGGTTTTTTCTTCACTTTCTTGGTTGCTTCTTTTGATATACAGAAGCTTTTTAGTTTAATGGGGTCCCACTTGTTGATTCTTGACCTTGTTTGCTGTGCAGTTGATGTCCAGTTTAGAAAATCGTTTCCTACACCTATATCTTGTAGGTTATTGCCTATGTTTTCTTCTCACACACTCGGAGTTCCAGGCTTTACATTGAGGTCTTTGACCCATTTGGAGTTGATGTTTGTTCAAGGTGAAAGATAGGGGTTTAGTTTCATTCTTCTACAGGTGGAGATCCAGTTTTGCCAGCACCGTTTGCTGAACATGCTGTCTTTCCTCCAGTGAATGTTCTTGGCCCCTTTGTCAAATATCAGGTGGCTGAAATTGAATGTACTCATATTTGGGTCTTCAATTTTGTTTCACTGATCTACAGGTTTATTTTTGTTCCAGTACCATAGGTTCCAGTGGGACAGTGTGGCTGGTGTGGATGAGAGTATAAAGATGATTAAGAGTCTTTGAAATATTCTCTATAAAATATACACGAAAATTAAAAAAAAAAATTTTGAAAAGAGAAAAGGGAACCCACCATTGGACCCAGTTATACCACTCCCTGGCATACACCCAAATGACTCATCCTATTGCAGAGACACTTATACATCCTTGTTCGTTGCTGCTCTTTTCACAATAACTAAGAGATGGAAGCAACCTAAGTGTCCCTCAGCTGACAAATGTGGTACATTTACATGGTAGACTTCTACTCAGTAGTAAAGAAAGACGAAATCATGAAATTTTCAGTTTAATGGATGAAACTAGAAACTTTTATATTAAGTGAAGTAATACAGACTCAGAAACACAAAGGATGTATATTCTCCCTTGTGGGGACCTAAAGACCCTGTCTTGCCAAGGTGGCACCGAGAGGAAGTTACTGGGGTGCAGCCTGACTTGTTTTGAAAGTCTGACGGATACTTCCGCACTGCTGAGCAGTGCATGATCAGTGCATGATCATCCTTAAGATACACCCTCAGGGGGGAGATTTCCAGATGCCTTTATAAGATCTGTAACGCCTACAATAAATGAGTTCCTGCTTGACTAGAATCCCCATTGCGTCTGATTGTTCCCAGTGCTGGGGGCGGCAAGGGCGGCCCAGTCATCCTTGTGCAGGGGTTGCAGGCTCGAACCCCCCACACTCCCTCATATGTGGATCCTAGCACCAAATCCTTATAAACAAATATCCCAGTCACAACTCATCAAAGAAGCTCATTTTGCACGAGTTGGAGACTATTACCAAGTACCACAATTTGTCACTCACAGATGTTGTCTATGAATTGCCCAGGCCTAAGTCACACATCTATAATGCAAGCTTTACACCTAAAGTTCATGGCACATAAAACAGGGATAAAAAAGAGGACACCAATGAATCTCTCAATTCTAATTAATTAAGTTCCCTCATGCAGCAGAGGGCCAGGAACACAAAAAGTCACAAATGGCCAAAGTGTAGAGATCAAGAATCTGCTGAATGCTGGTCCTCAGACAGGACTCCTTTATCAAACTTCACCCACCCCAAGACTCAGGGACCATTGTGGAAGACGGGGCAGAAAGATTGTAAGAGCCAGGGAGGAGGTGCATGACCGTATGGAAACAAAGTTCTAAAAGCTCCTGGGAACCTGCTCATATGATTCTGTGTCAATGGTATCAGCATACACAAGACCCATGCAGATTCAGGCAGACAAAACCCAGCTTAGAACTGGGAAAATGAACATCAGGCCTCAATTTTATCTGAAGAAATATTGGCAACTGATTGCTGCTAGTTGAAGTAGAGCTGATCGTCCTAAAACAAGAGACTCCAGATAGACTGACTAAACCTCAGTGGATGGACATGCATTGGGAAATGTCTGTGGACACTGATTTGACACAGTGGGCCTTAAAAGGGATCACAGAGTTACATAGGCTTCAGTGGGGGGCTATGGGAGGGTGTCAGTGGGCACGGAGGTTTAAAGATAATTAAGATTGTTTGAGATGTTCTGTATGAAATACACAAAAATTCAATTTAAAATTAAAAAAAAATGCTGTTATTATAGGTTCTTTTCCTATAGGAAGATTCTCAATCTTGTCATTGAATTTAAAATGAATGTTTAGCTAGGTGTGCTAGCACAGGCTTTTAATTTCCATATTCAGGAGGTTGAGGAAGGAGGATCTTTATGAGGTCCAGACCAGCCTGGTATACAAGTTCCAGGCCAGCTGGGGCTACAGGAAGACCATGTCCCAAACAAACAAACAAAAGAAAGCCCCACAAATTCAAACAAACAAAAACAAAACAAAGTCCCATAAATTCAAATGACCAGATTAACCAGATGAGGGCTTACTGAAGTTTTTCTTTATCTCAAAAAGAATTGTCTTTGTTTATAGTTCAGAAAAAAAAGCCAACATGGAAGCCAAACATATTAAAAGAGAAAGAAATATTCTAATATTAACTTATCTTTTGATCAGCATCTTATGAGCTAAAACACTATTCGCTGTGATTCATCATCGCTGGTGCTCATAATGGCTTCAGGCTTGGCAGAAGCCTTCAGGATCACAAGGAGATTCAATTCCACTCATTATCTAGACAGGGAGCATCCTGATGTCTGTAACTTGCTCTGTGTCCTTGCAGAGTTCACTTAATTGCTCTGAACTTCAGTCTGGATATTTGTCAAATCAAATGACTGAAAGAGATAATCTGTGATCAATAACTGAATATCAATGATTTTCAAGATGCGACCAACAAAATATCTTCATTTCACAATGTCCTTCCAACCAGAAAATTAAATTCAGTAAAGTACTTCTGAGGAGTGTTCGGAGATCCTCAAAGCCTTTTCAGATAAGTCTGAAATACGGAAAGGTGTAGGTGTCATCACAGCACCCCAGGATTGGGAAAATAACATTGAGTCATACCAGGGGACAAATCAGACTTCTCGAAGAGTTCCTGCATGTTGTACTTCTGCTGGGGAGTACACTTCAATTGCAGGGATCCAGGTTCATAGAAAATTAGGACTTGGGGCTGGTAAGACAGTTCATCTGGGGAAGGCAGTTGCTGCTAAGCCAGATGATCTGAATTTGATCCCCAGAACCACATGGTAAAAGGAAAGAATTGACTCTTGCAAGATGTTCTCTGACCTCAACAACTACACAAATATCTCTTACTTATTTACTTGTTTATTTAAAACAGTATCTCATGTAAACTAGACAAGTCTTTAACTGCCTGTATACCCCTAGCTGGCCTTGAAATCATTATCCTTCTTTCTTTTCTTTCCAAATGTTGGTATTAGAAACATGAACCACAAGATCCTGCTTTGTTTTTACTTTTATTTGCTTTTTTCAATTATTGATGATTTATTTTCCTTCATTTACTTACTTAGTCATAAGAACTATACTTGGCCTTATCTTGGGAATTCAAGAGTTTAAACAGAGACTTAGAGCATAGAATCTACTTTTTCTTTTTGAGAATTTCATATATTAACATTGTATTTGCATTATTTCTATCCCTCTCAGTCTCCCTCTTCCATGTCTCCTGCCTCACCCTCCCAATTACTCATCATTTTCCTCGATTATTATTGTTACACATAAATACATACATCATTTATAAATATACATATACATATATATATGTATATAATGCATTGAGTTAATTTAGTGATGCTAAGCATATGGTTTTTGTTTGTTTGTATTCTTTGCTGTGGTAGAGTTTCTGACTGAATGAAGCTAAGGGAGGAAGAGCATATGTTGACTATAGTTAGAGATCTACAATCCTCCATGAATGAAAAGGCAAGGCAAGCAGGGCAATGGATGAAGGATGTCTGCATGCAGGAAGCAGAGATCTCAGGCCTGTAGCAAAGTGTCCTGTAATCCTAAAAGCCCCTGTGATCCTACTACCAGATAAACCCCAAATATAAAAGGTTCTACATTGTCCCAAAATAATTCCACCAGCTGGAGACCAAGTGCTCATCAACCACAGGAGCCTGTGGGGAACTTCTCAGAGACAAATTGCAACAGCATCTGTGTTGAAAGCAGCAAATAACACATTATAAACTGAAATCTAGATACTCTTTGTCTCCTTAACCTCCACTGAATACACTACATTAACTCAAAATTAGTAAGAAACTTTAAGATCTCTTATTCATGAATGCATGTAGCAATATATTTATACATATCAGCACAGGCCCAAATAAAGAGCTAAAAAAGATGATAGAACATTTGGTCTTGATGGGTGATAAATAACACATTATAAACTGAAATCTAGATACTCTTTGTCTCCTTAACCTCCACTGAATACACTACATTAACTCAAAATTAGTAAGAAACTTTAAGATCTCTTATTCATGAATGCATGTAGCAATATATTTATACATATCAGCACAGGCCCAAATAAAGAGCTAAAAAAGATGATAGAACATTTGGTCTTGATGGGTGATTCATTTCTCTCAGTTATGAATCTTCATACCAAGTATACTACATTTTGTTTATAATGTGTTAT
>NW_008353484.1:235295-262073 GCF_000622305.1 Nannospalax galili | reverse complement strand
AATCTTCATACCAAGTATACTACATTTTGTTTACACATTTTTAGTATTGTGTTTGATTTTATTGATTAATATAACATTTTCTCATACTTATGAGATAGAGGGTAATAATTTGTTGGTTAATGAATGGACTGGGTAGAAATATCTTAAGCTGATTTGTATATCCATCACCATAAATTTTAATTATGTGTGTGTAAAGTCCATATTCAAAATCCTCTGTTCGATTTTGAATATGTAATACATTATTGTTAGTTGCATTCACTCTGTTGTACCATAGAACACCAGAACTTATTCCTCCTAATTCTAATACTGCACCTGTAACCTAGACTCTTCCTATTACCTTCTTATCCCAAGATATAAGGTGCTAGCCTAGGAATAGAATACACTTGAATGAGCCGTATTTCCAAAATTTCTTCATGTTAATACTTTCTGAGTAGTTGTTATTTCTTATGATTGACATTCTTAATTGACATTCATAGCTGATAAACATGTTCTGATAATTTGCCTACATGTTAGGAGACGGGACCTTAAAGAGAGATTGTTAGCATCACCTCGCTGGACTTGTGGAGGTAGAGGAAAGGCACATTCTTACTTCTAGAATTTATGAGTGTGTCCTCAGATTTAGTCTTGTTTCTTTGAGTATTGACTGCACAACACTGGAGAATTAATTTTGCCAACATCTATTCCCTCAACTACAAAATAGTTTGATACATGTCTTAGCATTGAACAACAACAAAAAAAAAGAATGCATAAGTGAATGTTCTTCATAACTAAATGCAGATGAAAGCCCTATTATCTTAATAGAAGAACAGTCACGCTCTTCCCATTGGCATCTTTCTGTGATTATTTTGGTGAACTTTGAACAAAAGTACTCTCTTTGGAATCCAGGCTGATGTACAGAGTGTAACAGTCCCACCTGCAATTGACATTGATAATACCTGTTACTCAGAAGCAAAATGCATGGTCTTCTGCAAGATCCTCCAGGGGAGATAGGATGGGGTGATTGGTAAGAGCAGCTCAGCTCAGAAGCATTACAGGGGGCACTTGAAAAGTTAACCTGATTAAACTGATTATGTACTGCCAGAAAAGTATCTGAAAGATTATGTATTTCTGAATTGTCTAAAAAATAATTGCTTAACATCTTCAAATCGGTAACAGTAGCTATAGAACATATTTGTTAGAAGCATTTCCAAGAGGAGAAAGATACATACCTCAAACACCATAGATTCACTTTAAAATAACTGCATCAGAATTATACTGTAGATTGAAAAAAGACAGTTCTTGATTTAATATATTTCATTTATAACTTAGAAAATGGCAACACAAAATAAAAACCATGAACAAAGTCTGTGATCATGGAAAAATGCCTTAATATATTTACATTAAATATTCCAAGGTGGTGTTTCTTTTTATCTCTATGTGTATATTTGCACATGTGTACATAAAATGATAAAAATTGCTATATGTGTATGCACATAGATATTCAAATACATATGTGGAATCTTTTCAGGAAGACATAGTATATGGACACAGAAATATACTTTGAGCATACATTAGGATCTGTGCTGACAGCTTCAGGTGTCAATTTGACACACCTGGGAAGAGGCACCCTCAATTGGGGAATTCCCTTTATTGGACTGGCCTGTGGGCATGGTTGTGAAGCATTTTCTTCATTGTTCCTGATAGGAGAGGGCCCAGTGCACTGTGAAAGGTGTCACCCTGGGCAGGCTGTCCAGGATTGGATAAGAATGCAGGCTGAACACAAGTCAGAGGAACAAGCCAGTAAGCAGCACTGTTCCTCCGTTGTCTCTGCTTCCGCTTCTGCCACCAGGTTCCTGACCTGAGTTCCTTCCCAAGCTTCCTGCTCAGTGATGAACTGTGATCAGGACATGAAAGGCAAACAAACCAGTTTCTCCCCAAGTTAGTTTTGGTCAGAGTGTTTTACCAAAGCAAACCAGGACAAGAACTTATATTCTCTCTCTTTAAAACTGTTGAATTCTTACTGATATGATTAGATTTTATACACAGGCCATCATGCATAAATTTATCTGCCAACTTGGATATTTTCTCTAGTCCAACTTATATACACATAGATCTCTCTCTCTCTCTCTCTCTCTCTCTCTCTCTATATATATATAT
This sequence comes from Nannospalax galili, assembly GCF_000622305.1. NCBI lineage: Eukaryota > Metazoa > Chordata > Mammalia > Rodentia > Spalacidae > Nannospalax > Nannospalax galili. The sequence continues at coordinate 259,937 of NW_008353484.1, read as the reverse complement.
ATATATATACACACACATATATAGATGTACATATATATATATGGAATAGATATTGTATTATTTTCTGCTTCTCATAGCAGCTTGGAAATTGTACAACCTATATTAGTATTTAGTTTTTAACAAGGAAGACCGGGAATTGAGGAATAATCAGTAATGGTTATCTGCCTTTTCCCATTTAAGAACAATAATGGCGCTCACTCATCCTGAACAAGGCTGTTAATTAATCATTGTAGCTATGCAGGTTGAACTCCCAATGTTATCATCACTGGAGCAAAGAAGTAATACAAACTCCTGCTTAAGTGCTTTTGTTCTGTGAAATAAATCTTTGCATTACAACCATTCCTAATCATTTATTAAAAGTATAACACTTTGCTATTATCATACTTGATTGTGTTGTTTTTAAGCCACTTATTTGCTTTATCTATTTGTAAGCACAAATTAAATTTGCTGAAACTTTAAGCATGCAGTGGGCTTGGGGGGAAGGTGCAGGGTATTCTCTAAAAGAATAATCTCTCCAAAGTAAAAGTAAAAATAAAAATAATGCCACAGGGAGGAAAGACTTAGCATAGTGCCAAACTAATTGTTTACACAACAGGTATTTGGAATAAAACAAAAAATACTGTTGATATTATGGGGTTTTACGTTGGAATACAACCAAAATAATCATAACAATACTGATTAGTCAGATTATCTCAAACAAATAGAACTTTCCATTGACTTGAAAGGCATGTTCTCTAATTTGGAGTCGAGGTAATAGCCTAATTTGCTTAAATGTTACTTAATATGTACAAATAATTCAAGTGAAATCACTACTTTATATTCTCATGAGGCTTAGATTCCCCTAGGAAACAAGTTATTTAAGAGACTTTAACCACATACAAGTTTGGATTTTAAACTCATACAACCAAAATAGAAAGATCTTGTTAGTTCTCATCCTGTGAAAGATCACACTTGAGTGCTAGGAGGAAGACAGGTGGCTGTGGTGGTGGAGGAAGGCACCAGGGCAGTTCAGGGACAGTAGGTGATCTGCCCACCGCTCACTGATTCCTCAAATGAGTGGGATATGGTTCAGTCCACAAGGAACTGTCATGTTAATTCTTAGACAGATAAACCAGAACTTCATACACCAACATGAGTATTGATTCTTTTCTGAACAAACACCTGAGAAGGCTGCAGAATTATTTCGATACATTTCCTTATTTCAAGGTCTTTGGAAGTCCCTTCTTTCTGTTTCAGAACTGCAGTCAGCAATCAGGTCACAAGGTTTTCATCTGAGTTGAGACTTTTTCAAAAGCAGGATTCATTTGCCCTTTATTCATTTTCATGTTTTGAAATAGGATTTCTTACTAATAAATGTTGCACTCAGTCACCTATTTTATTTTCTACTACCTGAAATTTTTCTTTCTTTTATTTTCTTTTCTTCTCTTTTCTTTTATATAGATATGTGTTGTGCTTGTATGTATACAAATGCACCCGTGTTGTGCATTACCCACAGAGGCCAGAAAAGGGCATCAGATTCCCCCTGGAACTGGAGTTACCAAAGGCTGTTGGCTACCATGTGGGTACTGGAAACTCAATCTGGGTCCTCTGTAAGAGCAGCCAGTACTCTTAACTGCTGAGCCATTTCTCCAGGCCCCTACTACTTAAAATTCTCTGAGTAGTTAGAGTGAAGAAATGAATGAACACTTGAATAAATTAGTGTATGGAAATTTTACAGAAAATAATCCCAAAATGTTGATATAATGTTAAAAATATGGCTGGATATAATATGAAAATAACTATATGAAAGTAATTCTGCCACAAAGAAGCTTTGTGGTTTCTTCCTAATATTAAAATATGTACTGTGTATTTGAAATATGGCATTCACTGTGTGAGGCCTAAAAAATGCAAAGATGTCTACTGCCTTCCCAAGCTTCATGTTCTAACATATCGAAGGACAAGATGATAAAGACTGTCAAATTGCAGTGGGAACACTGGGAAAGAAAAGATTTTCGATGCTAGTAAGAGAGATGGATGAAAGTTTCAAATGTTATCGAAAGAACTTTAATTGGTTTTGGATTTTTCTGAGACAGTGTCTGGCTTTGAACTTGGGCAATCCTCCTATCTTATCCTCTCACCATGCTAGGATTTCCTGCATGAGCTACTATGCCCATTTGTAGAGAACATTCCTTAAGGTTCTGATGAAACAATGCTTTCACAAATATTATATCATCATCATCATCATACATCTTCATCATCCTCACCTCCTCCTCATTTTGCATTATAGCTCATGTATTAATCTGTGGAATTTCACAAAGATCTCTGCCTGTATAGACCTGTATATTTATACCAGCTATAGTTCATGGTAGATTTTACAAATTTTCTTAGTTGAAATGAATACTCAAAATTTTATCTGACTTTTAATTTGCCTTTCATTATAGTGGTCCTTCACTAAATGTTCTGGGACTTGGCTTCGTGGTGAGAATTTGATATTTTCCCATCCCTTTCATATTTCACTACAGTGCTCTTAGGAATTATTAACAATTAAGATGGCTGTTGAATAGTAAAGTACCAAGAAGCACACACTCGATTCCTTAACACATTTGACTTCTAGCAAATTCTCAGAACTACTGAAGGAAGCAGATGCTGGCTGGTTTTGAGTTTCTGTTCTCAACTCATTAATCAGAACCCCCCATAGTGACTGAAGCATCCCATGTCCTACATCCCAGAGAGTACACATCCTGCTGGCACTAAGACTCACCCAAATTGACCTATGATTGGAAGCACTACAGCAGGAAATTGACAAAAGTTAAATTCCAGACACACATTGTCTAGAATTTCAAGAATTAGAGATGAGCACCAACAGAATGCCTTTTATAAAGCAATTCAATTGCATCACTCTGAATGCAGGTATTTAAGATAATTCTATAGCTTTCCAATTGCAGACCTTAGAATACACCTGTAAATAATTTTTAAATCATTTCCTTTAGTAAATTGATTCACCAGCTAATCACAGGTCACATTAATAATATTTTCCCTTTTGTTGATTTTTCAACTGAGTAATTCTGCCCTGTACATATTAATATTGCACCTTTCTAGAATGCCTTTCCTCTTTTGACATTCTTAAACAGCTGCTGCTCTTTCAAACCTCATGAATTTGCCAGCAGAATGTAAAAAGTCTGTCTTTTACACATTTGACTAGAACAGAAAGAAAGTTCATGCCAGGAGACTGATGTCTGATGACTTAGTGAACACTCAATGTAATGAAAGGCCAAGAGTCTTCATTCTCTTCTGGTACCTACCTCCTTTATGATTATTTATCCTCCTTGTTGGCTGACTAGATTTAGTAAGTATTCATCCTGGCTGTTAGCACAGCTACATGAGGATTGGTTTTCCCTATTCAGTCATAAGCACTTAAATAATAGAGGGTACATTTTGTTTTCTCTTTGCCTGCTTCTTGATTCATTCTTGGGTCTCTCTTCAGTAGGGTGGGGCATATTCTAACTACACAAGAAACATTTTTTAAATAAATGAATGCACTCACAAAATTAGAGTAATGTCATATGGTAAATGTAAGCACTGCATACATCCAGGAACTTTGTGTTTGGGGACATACACTGACACACACACACACACACACACACACACACACACACAGACACACGCCCACAATCTATACGTAATTATATATATAAGTGAGATGTGTTTCTATCTTATTTGTGTTTAATTTTAGGATTGATTTTGCAAGGACAAAATTATTGTAAAAATTAAAATTTTTAAAAATTTTCATTCTTGCACATATGTATTTATAGAGAGACAGGCACATTCAGAGGGGGAGAGAGAGAAAGAAACAAATAACTTCTGTGATACTGCTTCAGAAAAAAATTCTCACAGTGGGTTAGGTATGCTGAGCAGGTGAGCATCAAAGGCAGACTTCCCTCGGCTGCCATTAACTCCAAGAATGCTTCTGGGAGTTGTTCCTATGGTCATTTTATTCCTTTGCTCATTTTAGTGGTTTACATAATGAGATCGGAAGACAGAAATTCTGGAAACTTTTGGGTCCATTTGTAGTTGCTAGACAAGGAGACACACTCTGCAGAGGAATGAAGTTTCTATTTGGAGACGTTGAATCTCCTGAAGCCAGAAGTAGCTGACTATCGCCTTCCCTTTCTTAGCCGGCAATAAGCATCTCATGCGTGGGCTTTACTATTCCTTTTATTTTTTTTTCTCCATTTTTATCCTAATGATCACTAAGTAGCCTTCTGTTTTTGCCAATTTTGACTAGATTTGAAATACAGTCTCTAGAAGCATGGAAATAGAATCATGCTTATGCACATTTTAAAAGATTATAGGAGGGGCTGGAGAGATGGCTCAGTGATTAAGAGCACTGACTGCTCTTGCAGAGGACCCAGGTTCGATTCCCAGCACCCACACGGTAGCTACAAACTGTCCTTAACTCCAGTTCCAGGGGACTCCGAAGCTCTCTTCTGACCTCCTCGGCATTGCACAACATGGGTGCACCCACATACATGCAGGCAATACACTCATACATTTAAAATAAAAATAAAAAATAAAAATAAAAATTATAGGAAAAATTTAATCACATGCATACATATCCCCCATATATACACATAGGATGTAAATAGTATCTAAAAGCTAGGGGATTTGGCCATTTCATGTTGTAAAGATTACACATTCTAACTAGTTCTTTAGCCCCTCCCCCACATGCCGCTAAGGTCGACTAATTGAGTGGGAGGAGTAACTGAGTCCCCCATCAGCTCCTTGATTAGCATGGGAAGGAGGTGTGACTATAGATAGCCAGAATAGTGGTCAGAGACACTTCCAGTTAACACTCCACCCCTTCCTCCAGCTCTTACATTATTTCTACCAGCCTCTTCCTCAAAAGTCCCTGAGCCTTGGAGGGGGTGATAGGTGTGGGATGATCTTCCGCCCATTGTAGCAAGGCACTGAAATTTCCAGTCTCTGCATCATCTGTTTCCCGTGGGCTGTTAACCCGTTTCTGTGGGATTCCATCTACTTTAAAAATACAATCAGCAAGAAGCAAGAACATCTAAACCATACTGCTATAATAACTTAACCTATGAGTATAAACTCAAATCTTGGATGGTACTTTAGCAGGTGCATCACATCCATCTAACAAAACAATTGCAGTGGCTTCCCCACTGGGGTCTATATCCTCCCCTGACACAGGGGGTTGGCCTGGTTTACAGTTCCAGATGTGTGTTCCACCTCCAGGAGCCAGCATTCTAGGGTGAGTTAGCATTGTTATGTTCCCATTGCTGAATAAATGCCAGATTTATGATTATCTTGTTGAAATAACAATTCTCAGTAATATCACAACTTTCTCTTAAAGTTGTCTCCATATTAACACTATGCTAACCACTCTACTCACTTTCATACTAAACCCTGCAAAACTGTAGTTTTCAAAGTATAATCCACAAATTAACCTCAGGAAGTAGCCTGGAGAGGTTGTTAGAGAAAAACCCAGGACTTAACCTCAAAGACACCATCTCTTACTTGGTTGGATGGAGAAATCTTAGGTCTTCAGTGTTTCTCACATGGTTACCACTCTCTGATGGCTTTCCTGGAAGACTGTGTCTCACAACCCACTGGCCTAGAAACCCAACCCCTGACTGGCTTCTCTGATATGTGTCATTCTCAATCAAAGGTCATTCCTTGCACTGGAGTTCTGAATGACTGACCTATCTCATACTGGGGAAACCCACTTTACGTCTACCCGAGGTGATTCAATTTCTACCCTAAACTTCTTCCTCTTTCCTGAAGGGAGAAAATTATAAAATCCCTGGATCTGTAAGGGAGAGTGTGCTCCCCTCCATCTCCTAGGTTTCAAGGATGTGTGGCCTAATGCTATGGGAGGCTCTGAGGTTTATTTGCTAATATATCTCCTTGCTTTGTAGAAGAAATTTAATTTTTTTCTTCTTCCCATTTAGTATTTCCTTACATGGTCACTCTGTGACCATGAACTTTTGCTTATTTGCTGAATGCTCATTTACCATAAAACCAAATTCTCTTTTGAGCACTAAAATCAGTTGAATATTTTATAATATCTTGTCAATGTCTCTTTTGAATAAAAATTGATATTAAGTCTAAAAAAAAAAAAAAAAACTAGCGAGGGCCAAAACATAAGACTACTGAAAATACTCTTGGATACCATTTAGGTCATTTTTCTTATATTTCAGACAAATTAATAATGAAATATAAAATACTGATGATATCTATAATGATACCTAGTATTTAATAGTTAAAGTTGAGTGATCTCATTGATCTGGGATTCCCTAAGTTTTTATATTCACTATTGCTTTCTACTCATGAAAATATGAGGATATTTGTATGAGCCATCTTAATTTTGGAGGTGGAGATATTGAACTCAAAAGTATTAAGGAATTTTATCAAGATCATGGGACTAATGAAAAGTAACATTTTACCCAAATAGTCTAAACTCAGAACTTAGGTGCTTAAAGACCATGCATAATTCAACTTTTCTCCTTTTCTCCTTTTTACTTGTCAGCTCCCCTATGATAAATACACGAGATTTTCACTCTTAAGACCATTTTCTTTCTTATCGACTGTGTGTTTCCAAGTGTTTTAAGCCCCCGAATGCCTCACTTTACAAGTGGAAATTCTAACACTCCGGGCAGCAAGAGCAAACCAGTTTATTTCATTTCATCTATTAATCCATTGATACCCCAGGCAATTGCTGTTTTAACAGATTTGAAAAACAATAGTCTGTTTTATGAGGAAAAATGCATATATTCAAAGAAAAATTTATTGCCATCCAGTGTTGATGGACATATTAAATGCTTTGGTCTTTCTCAAAGTAAAAGAAATCTGGCCCAAATTCATCCAAAACAACAGATAGACAACTTCCATAAAGCAGAGGTGATTTTTGTTTTAGGTTTAACATAGGCTTACTTACTTTCTTACTCACTGACAGTGTTTCAGATTTAAGGCCAGCTGGGGCTACAGGGAAACCCTATCTCAAAAAGACAAAAATAAATAAATAATAAAATGTAAATGCTTTCAAAAGGAAATTATAATGTGCATAGAAAAAACCTCTTGTCAGAATTCAAAAGTGATGTCAACCTCTTCTCTCAGAGATGAAAGCTTTCCCCATCTTTGTTGTACTGATATGCTGCTCTGCTAATCACATAGACAAGGCTGGCTTTGAACTCATAGAGATCCACCCACCACTTTAATTATGTGTGTTTGTGTGTGTGTCTATGTGCAGGTGTGTGCACATGAGTGCAGGTGTGTAGAGTAGCCAGTGATGTCAAATCCCCCAGGAGCTGGAGTTATAGATGGTTGTGAGCCACCTCACACAAGAATTGAACTCTCATCCTCAGGAAGAGCAACATGGTCTTTAACAACTGAGTCATGTCACCAGCCCACTCTTTGATAATTTTTTTAATTTTTTGTTTAGGACTTTTGAGATAGGGTTTCTGTGGGAGACAGGCTTGAGCCTAGGGTGAAAGTCTTATTGACAGCCATACAGCAGGCCTGAGGCAACGGCCCAGCCCTGCAGCCACAAGAAACGCCTTGTGACATTTGCTCCCATTGGCAGATCATAAGACTGATGCCTAGCACTCCCAGCTCCCTAATCACCACCCTTGGAATTCCAAATTGCAACACTTAGATATTGCAACAGTCAGTAATCCAGGCTCTGTAATCTGAAACCCATTACGCTAATGAGGTATCTTACTCTGTGATAGGACATTACTCTGTGATAGGACATTAAGTCTGTTATGCTAATAGGATGCTAAGTCTGTTATGCTAATAAGGTATCCCACTTGCTGTGCTGTGATTGGACCACTTCCCCTATATAAGCTTGTGCCTTCCTGCAATAAACCAGACCTGTGTCACTGAACCTGGTCTCCTATGTCTGAATGCAGCTCTGCTGACACAGACTCCTCTCCAGTCCTGGGGTCTGGGACCGGGCAGAAGTAGTCATGACAGAAGGCGGCACCAGGCAAGCAGAAGAGCGGCCTCAGTGCCAGGCAAGCAGAAAAGCAGCCTCAGCCAGGGTAGGCAGAAGAGTGGCCTTAGCCCAGGGCAAGCAGAGCAGCAGCCTTGACACCCATGAGAACAAAGGAACGGCACCCATGAGAATGGAGAAGCGGCCACCGTTGGCGGTGACCTCAGGTTTCCCTATAGCCCCAGCAGAGCTAGAAATTACCATGTAGACCAAGCTGGCCTAGAGCTCACAGAGATCCACCTTCCTGTGCCTCCTAAGTGCTGGGATTAAAGGGGTGTGCCATGACACACAGCCTTTTGATAACTTTTAAATACTATCTACATAGTGATAACCGGGAATGTTCATAAATAGTGGCTACTTTCACTACAGGAAACTTGTTTGTTCTGAATTTGAACCCAAGTTCGTTACTTAATATGTGCTTAACTATGTACAAGAAACTATTTCCAAGCTTAGTTCTCACATTTGTAGAATATTTATCACACAAGCAGATGGACAACTGCAGAATATTAGGGGCCAATGTTGCATATAACATGCTTAACAGTGTCATGAAAATAAAATATATTCAACAAGAGCTAGAATTTTGGAAGGTTGTATATATTTATAAAGCATACACACATAAGTATGTATCATAGATATATACAAATGTATTTGTACTTCACATCCATATTATTAGTCTATTTACACTGTATATTAATAATTATAAAAATACTGATATATTGACTTATACAAGGATTTATATTTGACAAGACTTTTACATACATGTATTCTTGAGTTATGTTAGTATTACCCATATGTAGAATTTTGTTCATTGTCATTAAGCACTTGAGGGTAACTTCTTTTTACTTGCAAGAGATATGAGAGGCATAAAGGCACAGAGAAGGCAAGAGAAGAGAATTTACTGATCAATATTGGGACACCGAAGGGATAAGAAACCCTCCATCTACTCAGCAGAGAAAGAACAGTGTACAAAAAAAAGGGAATTGGACCACCAGAGGAAAAAAAATGTTGTGATAATATTTGAGTTAATTCATGAAATAAGTAGATAAAAGGTACCCTAAACTTGCTTGCAGCTTATTAACAAAAGAAGGTATTCCAAAGCACAACTTCAAAGTAAGGGTATTCCTTAAATAAATATCCTTAAATCATTAAATAGAAATAATTATCTTAATATAGAATATGATTTATCTCTTATTCAAAGAAATTGTTACTATTATTAATCTACTTTATGATAAAAGAGTCTTTTGTCATCATTTTAAACTAATTTTAACTACTTCCTAAATTTTAAAATTTATTTTTGTTTTATGTATATAAGTGCATTGCCTGCATGCATGTAAGTGCACCTGTGTCCTGCAATGCCCCCAGAGATCAGAAGAAGGCATTGATTCCCCTGGAACTGGAGTTCAAGTCAGTTGTTAAACACCATGTGGGTTCTGGGAATCAAACCCAGGTCCTCTGTGAAAACAGCCAGTGCTCTTAGCTGCTAAGCCATTTCTCTAGCCCCTTTAGATACATTTTTAAGGGTACACTAATTCTTTTTTCTCAATGTATATTTTTTATTGATTTTTTTGTGTATTTCATACAAAACATCTTGATTATCTTTAGCACCCCCTTCCTCATCCACACAACCCATAGCCACCAGATTTCATGCATGCTGTCATATATGTTAAGGCCTATCATTTCAAGTTTATATGCCCAGGTTTCCCTCAGTACAAGTTAATCCACTGGAGTCTAGTCAGGCTATCTAGAGTCACTCCCTTAAAAAAAAAAATCAACAAGCCAGGGATGATGGCACACACCTTTAATATAGCACTTGAGAGGCAGAGGTAGGAGTATCTCTGTGAGTTCAAGGCCAGCCTAGTCTATACAGTGAGTTCCAGGCCAGCTGGGGTTACAGGGAGACCCTGTCTCAAAAAAAAATCAATTATCCCTCACCCCTCACCTAATAGTAATCAACTACAATAGCTCTCCAGTTATGGGGCATGCTGCCTATTTCCATAGGTTTATGCTTTTTTTTTTTTTTTTTTTTGTCTGAGTTTGCATGGGTCTTGTGCATGCTGTCACCATTGCTATAAATTCAGTTCCCACTGGCCTGGAAAACTGTTTCCTTATGCTCATGCACCAACCCTGGATCTGACAAGATTTTTACCCCCTCTTCCACAATGATCCCTGAGTCATGGGTGGATGAGGTTTAAGATAGGACGTTTATGCAGGAACACGCATTCTGTAGTCTCTTATTCTCTACTTTTTGGCCAGTTGTGCCCTTTTCTGTGTACATCACATTCTACTGCATGATGAGGCTTCGCTGGTGAGGGCTGAAAGATGCATCAGTATTTACTCCCTGTTCCTTTATATTCTGTGAGCCTTAGGTGTAGAGGTTCCATTGTAGATGTGTCACTCAGGACTGGGCTCAGACATTTATTCTCTATGTGGCCAGTATTGGAACTGTACCATAGTCACAATCTGTTGCAAAAAGAAGCTTCCTTGATGAACGGTGAGTGGTATAACTCTGTAAATCTAAGGACCCACATTTAGCATGAAGTGAAAAATTACATTTGCCTAGGATTGTGACCAAGGTAGGGTTTTTCTCTAGGATCTATGACCTCTCCAGCCGTGTGTATTTGGCTATGTTTACAGTGTCATACATGAGTCCTCTCCAGTTTAGGGAGTCCAATTAGATAGGTGTGGATTACCCCCAACATAAAAGTGTCCCTGTTGCACCACTAGAGTTTGTTGTGCTGGTCATTGTTGTAGTTATTAGAATTAAAGCTGGAGTTGGCTCACTTATTGATTTTCTCCCTTAGCAGCTTGCATAGTGTCTTTAATATCTATTATAGAAATAATGGGTTTCATTTTTGTACATGTATAACATATACTTTGATCATATTTGCCATTGTATTGTACTTTCTTGTCCCCAACCTCCTCCCACATACTCTCTCTGCCACTTTCAAAATCTGGAGTCCTTCTAATGAGAGGAGGCATTCTATGCCAGCTTTTTTAAGCAATGCTCCTTTCACTTGATGTGATAATCTTCCTCTCTTTTCCTGCAAATTACTTTTGATATAATTATTATTATTTTTTGAGACATAAATGTATTTTGATCATATTGACCCTCCTTGTCCCAACTCCCAGATCTACCCAAGCCTCCCTTCCCACCCAACATTTTGCCTAAAGACTCTGGCATGGGTTCACCCCAGGAGCGTGGTAAGCATACCAGTGGACAAGGTGTTAATGAAAATGGACCCTCCATCTCCAAGAATCAATCAAATTTTAAAGCTCCTCAGTCAGGTGTAGGACTTCATTCCAGACTCCAACAACCATCCAGGCCTTGTGTATGTGGTCACAAGTGCTGTGACTTCATATGTGCAACTTCCCTGTTCTTAAGAGAACAAACTTCTATTATTGTCATACACTGTCTCTAGCTCTTCCAATCTTTCACCCTCTCCCATGATTATCCCTGAGCTTTTGGAGGAGGTAGTTTGATATAGATGTCACATTTAAGAATGAATACTCCACAGTCTCTGATTCTCTACACTTTGATTAGTTCTAGCTATTTTGTAATAATCAGTTACAAAAAAGAAGCTTCTTTGATGAGAGTTGAGAGATTCCCTAATTTATAGGTATAAGAACAAGTCATTAATAGTCAGTTAATAATGGGGCCACTTAGTAGAATAATAATATTATGTTCTCCCCTAGCCGCAGGTTCATGGCCCTGATAATGGTGTGAGGTATGGATTTCATTTTGTGCAGCAGGGCCTTAAATACAATCAGAAAGTGTTTGATTACTCCCATGACATTTGTACCATTATTGTACCAATAAGCATGTCTTCCCAAACCAGTTTTTGGTAGCTTGCAGGTTTCACAGATGGGTGGTACTGATGATTATTATTCTCTTTTGGCACCTTCCAGCAGTTCAGATACTACCCAGTGTGAATGAAGATTAGAAGCCAACACCAGTTAGATTTTTCCATGTTCTGTGATTCAAGTACGCAATTTCTTCAGCAATCTTACCACCATGTCCTAGAGTGTAACCAAGACAAATGACAATGGCTTGAAATGTTTGGGGATCTATGCAGCAATGTTCAATGTGATAACTTATTCCTTGCAATTAGCTTTTCATTCACTAAGCTTTGGTGTCCAATAGAGACATTGTCTCCCATTACAGAATATCTACATTTAAATAATTTTTATATATGTATATTCATGTGTTTCAGTGTGCTTCTACAGTTGTAGGTTTCCATACGATGTTCAAAAGCCCTTTGTTGTTAAATATCTTTCCCCATGCCCCTCCCCCCCATCTACCCTGGCTCACATTCCCAATTGTATTTAACACTTCCTGTTCTGTTATCCCCTTCCCCCCCCCTTTAATATCACTATATTCTATCTCCCCTCACTTTAAAGCTCACCTCCATGGCCCTTTAGTAGTTTCCTGACCTCTAAGGGTTTTACAAATGAAACACCTATATCTAAATATTCAAATCTATCATCACCATATTAGAGAAATCAAGTGATGTTACCCTTTCTGGGTCTGGGTTACTTCATTTAGGATGATTATTTTGAGCTCAACCTACTGACATCCAAGTTTCATAATTTCATTTTCCTTAATAGTTGAAAAATATTCTCTTATGTAAATCTACCATATTTTCATCATTCATTCATTAGTTGATAAATATCTAGCCATTTCCATTTCCTGGCTGTTGCAGATAGAGCAGCTATGAATGTGGATGGGCAGTTATCTCCACAGGAGGATAGAGAATCCTAAGGTATATGCACAAGAGCAATGTAGATGCATCATGTGTTAGATCTAGTTCTAAGTTTTTGAGAGAAATTCCCAAACTGACTTCCATAGTGCCTGAACTAGATATCACTCCCACCAGCAGTGAATAAATGCTCCCCTTTCTATACATCCTCACCAGCACTTGTTATCCTTCGTTCTTCTGATCTTACCTATTCTTAGTTTTAATTTGCATTTCCCTCATAACTAATGATGTTGAACATAAAACCAATTTTTCATCCATTTGTATTTCATATTTTGAGAATTCTTTTTGGTACCTTGACCCAATTTTTAATTGTTTGTTTCCTGAATGTTTAGTTTTTAAAATTTTTTATATATTATAGGTACTAACTTTCTATCAGATATATAGTTGGCAAAGAATTTTTCCCATTCTGTAGTTTGCCTCTTCAGTCAAATGATGGTGTCTTTGGTGTACAGAGGTGATTCAGCATCTCAAATTCCTATTTGTTTTAATGCCAACACTATCAGGATGCTGTTCAGAAAGTCCTTTCCTGTGCTAGTAAGTCCAAGCATGTTCCTTACTTTCTCTTCAAATTCAAGGTAGCATATCTTATGCTCCATTCATTTGGTGTTGAGTTTATTAAGGGGTGAGAGGTAAGGACTTAGTTTCAATCTTCTACAAATAAGCTATCCAATTAACCAATACCATTTGATGAAGAGGCTCTCTTTACATCAATGATTTTTTTTTGGCATCTATTTCAAAATTTAGGTGGCTGTAGGAGTGTGGGTTTATATCAGCACCCTGAATTCTATTCCATTAATCATGGTGTTCATTTTTATATCAATACCATGTTACTTTTCTAAGTATAGCAACTTAAAAACTTAAAAATTTAAAAACTTAAAAACTTTAAAAAAAACAAGGATGTTGATCTCTCCAGGAGTTCCTTGATTGGTCAAGGTTGCATTGGCTATAGTGAAGTTTTGTGTGTTTTGATTTGAAATTTAAGATATTTTTTCCTTTAAAAAAATATTTATTATTTTTATTTTATGTGTTTGTGTGTACTGCCTGCATGTATATAAGGGCACCCAAGTCAGGCAATGCCCACAGAGGTCAAAAGAAGGAGTTGGATTACCCTGGAACTGGAGTTACAGATGGTTGTTAGCTGCCTTGTGGTTCCTGGGAATCAAACCTGGGTCTTCTGCAATAGCAGCCAGTGCTCTTAGCTGTTAAACTGTCTCCCCAGCCCCCCAAGATTTTTTTTCAATTTCTGTGAAGAATTGTGTTGTAATTTTGATGGTAATTGCATTGAATTTGTAGATTTCTTTTTTGGTAGGATGGGCAACATTAATTCTACCAATCAATGAACATGGAATGTATTTCCAAATTCTGGTATCATCCTCAATTTTTTCTCTAGTATCTTAAAGTTATTATATACTGAACTTTAACTTTTTTGTTTAGGCTTATTTCAAGATATTTTTTAGACTATCGTGGATGATACTTTTTTTCTGAGTTCTTTCTCAGTATATTGGCTGTTGGTACATAGGAAAACTAATGATTTTGAATGACAAATCTTTATCCTACCTCTTTGGTATAGGGTTCTTGTCCTTCTTAGATACTTATGAACCTTATATTTGGTGTTTTCTAGCATCCAATAATTCCTGAAAATGCAATTCTTGGGGGTGATTTAGATGTCAATATTTTTTGGCTGGATGAAACAATTCCTCTACCTTGTGTTCAAGCTTTGATAGGCTCAGTCTCTCTTCTGTTTTATCTAATCCTTTGCTAAAGCTTTCCATGGAGTTCTTTATTTAACTGACTGAATTTCTCATTTCAAGTTTTATTTCATTTTGTTTTTTCTTCAGAAATTCTATTTATTAAATTTTATTTTTATATTTTCATTTTTTTGAGTCCTCATTCACTGCTGATGGAAAACGAATCTGTGCAACTGCTAGAAAATATGGGAATGCTCAAAAAAGAAAGAATCTACTATATGATGTGGTTATCCTGTACATCTGTTTGTTGCTGCTTTCTTTATAATAGTTAAGAATGGGGAACAACTTAAATGTCCCTCTCAACTGATGAATGTATAATGAAAATTTGGTACATTTACACAAGGGAGTCCTACTCAGCAGTAAAAAAAAAAAAAGAATAAGATGAAATTATGAAATTGCAGGTAAATGGATAGAACTAGAGATTGTTATACTATTTGACATAACACAAACTCAGAAAAGCAAGTGGCATATGTTTTCCTTTTTTGCTGATCACAACACCAATCCGTCTATGTGAGTATATATTCTGATTTTATGCCAGGAGCCTGGAAAATGGAAAGGAAACACAGAGGTAAAGGATAAGAAAGAACCTGAAAAAGGGGGATAGTAGGGAACAGATGTTACCAGGGAGGAGATGGGGAAAGTGGGAGAGTTCAGCTGGGAGGGGAGGAAGAAGGGAAATGAAGGGGGGGCATGGTAGGGGGGAGGAAGATCAGAAGGGGGGTGACGGTGATAGGTGGTGTTATTGGGGGAGGGGGGATAATGGAGGTGTCTGTACTGGGGAGGGAGGTCAGATGGGGAGGAGAGAGAGCAGAGATGAGTGGATCTTGGGGGATGAAAGGAAGCCAGAGGGAAATGTATTGCCTCTGAATCTCCCTGAGAAATGCACATGCCACATACAGTGTCTGGACATTAGTACCCAGGCATACCTGGCGGCTGTACGGCAAGGAACACAGTGCCAGATAGGAGAGACCTCTCTTTGAGTGGTTGGTCAGAGCAATCTAAAAGGCTTCCAAAATAACACAGGCTATTACCAGAGCTCTTTGTTGTCTCCCAGAACTCGAAGAGAAGACCTGACTGTTGAAGACCGGAGTATTTAATTGTATTCTTTATGTCATTCAAATCTTCATGTTTTCATTGTCTTCATTCTAGAATTCATGCAGTCCTTTTAAAGTTCTTTGGACATATTTATGACTGATATTTTCAAACCACTGCCTTGTGCATCAACTAAATTGTTTTTGTCGGGGAATGTTTTGATGGTGGTACCAATTTCTGGAGGAAACATATTTTCTTGAATTTTTGTATTAGTTGTGCTGTTGTGTTGGGACCTAGGCATATGGAATTTGGTCCTTGGTAACATTTCTTCATGTGACTATTTGGTCTCACTGTTGTTGAGTATGTGTTTGGATCTTTGCTGTTACTTCTGCTTGTCATGCTGTGGACCAGTTTGGGTGTCAGTCTTGCATAAATTCTGTTTTGATCCACACATGCAGTGTTAAAATTGGTCCTAGTACAGCTAGGAATAGGTACAAGTTCTGTGCCCAGGAGCAAACCTTCCATAGAGTTAAGAGATTCTCACTGACAATCTTCAGAAATCTGTGGAGGCTAACCAGCTTCTACAGGTGGTCCTTGTTGAAAAGAGCTGGGGTCACATCAGAAATGAGCAACGTTACCTGGAGGACACATTTTAAACATCACACCATCCTCATATGGAGGTAGGTTTGGTGGAGGTCAGGCTGAGGATTTCTACCTAGGATCAGGATCCCAGAACATCAGGGGGTGCCTGGGCCACATGGTAGGAAGTATGGCTAGACAGTGGTAGGGCGGGGGACTCCGACCTAGGATCAGGGTTGTGGGAGACCATGGGGAACATGGTAGGTGGCTTGGCTCAATAGCAGCTAATTATCTGGGTGCCAGGCTGCCTACTTAGCGTCAGATGCCACACAGCACTCCAAAGATAAGTGGATGGTGTAGTTTGTAGGGTGGGTTAGTAGCTCTGTAGGTGCCTAGCTTGGGTCTAGGTCAAAGGATACCTCAGAGTCACAAGGTGATATGGTAGGTGAGTTGTTTGATGGGAAGACAAATGGGTTACAGGGTTGCCTATTTGTGTTTGGGGTCATAGGACCACACCAGTTCACTAGCACGGTGGAATCTGTGGCTGGTGGGCAGGTAGACAAATGGATCCTCCCTTTGTTGTTTTTACACTGATAAATTGACACCAACTTAGGGGTGTTCACATATAATATCTGCTTTCACAATACTTCAAGAAAGTCATTTTTTTGTTCTGAATTTGAATATAAATTCCAAATATACTAGAACTAACGTGTATATCACTTTGCCTGTGTAAACACAGAAAGTGTCATTGCTAGGAAAACTACGTGTTCTTGTTTGCTTCTCTATTGCTGTGACAAAACACTCTGACCATTACCAACTTGGGGAGGAAAGGGTTTATTCAGCTTACATCTCCTGGGTCACAGTTCATCAGGGAACCCAAGGTAGGAATTTAGGACAGGAACGTGGAGACAGGAGCTGGAGCACAGGCCATGGAGGAATGCTGCTTACTGGCTTTCTCTCCTGGCCTCTGCTCAGCCTGCTTTCTTATTCAACACAGACCCATCTTCCCAGGGGTAGCATTACCCACAGTGGGCTGGGCCCTCCCACATCACTCAACAATGAAGAAGATGCCCAATGGACATGGCCACAGGCCAGTCCAACGAAGGCAATTCCCCAAATGAGGGTCCCTCAACCCAGGTGTGTCAAGTTGTCAGCTAAAGCCGTCCAGCACACTAAGCTTGTAATTTGTTTGATTCTCTATTCATTTTATTACATGACATGCAGTATAGGTGTTAATTCCACAGAGCTGAGTTTAGCTATTTTGCACTGTTCTGCTATTTTTCACATTGTGTTTTCTTAATCCCAGCACTCCTGATAGTCTAGATCCCATCATCCTTTGTTGTGTGTGAAGGATCCAATGTAGGTAGCAGCTGGTTGTTTTCATGAAGGGTGCTTTGCATGTCTCCAAGGTCTCAACCCACTGAATGCTACAACTTAGCCCAAGTGGTAAAAACCAAAAGAAAATGCCATCAGACGTTGCAAAATTACGCTTTAAAGGCAAAACTGTTTCCTTTTGAAAACTTCTGCTCTACACCACTGATGTAGTTTACTTTCTATACATAAAAAGCATAGAGATAAAAGCAAGTATATTCCCATTACATATTTTTATCACTAAATTATATCATTGTTATCTATTATTGCTAGAGGTTCAGTACATTCAAGGACAGAGTATCTTGTTTTTATTTGTTCCTCCAGTGTCCTAGAAAATTTAGCTCTACAAAGAAAAACAAAATCTCAATGACAGGGTACCAAAACTATCAGCATAAGCACTCTGCTCTCTCTTGATCTCTGGTAGAAGGAGAGCTGGTTTTCTTTAAGGTAGTGTAGCTAAATGAGTCAAATAGGCTCCAGTGCATGGACTCACGCCAAGGGACATTTGGGATCAGAAACCTGGCTCTATAAGACTTAACATATATGACAAAATACATGAAATCCACTATGTTGGGGGGGGCTATGGGGAGTGCATATAGGTGAGGGGTCTAAATACAATCAAAATGTATTGTATGAAATTCGCAAAAAAATCAATAAAAATTACCAAAAACTAATCAATAGACATCTGCTCAAATTGTGATTCTCATAGTCTCACTACATCTGTGACCACTGCACAAATCTGCTCAGACAGACACACCTGAATGCCATGTATTTTGATAGCTTGACTAACAAGTTTATTTGTAACAATTCTCCAGTTAGGAATTCTTTGTAAAGGCTTGGAAGGTTTTGCTTTTCCTGAAGCCTCTCTTTTCCACCTATAGTTGTTCACCCACCATGGTCTCAAAGGGTATTTCTTCTACATTGCCTTTTCTAGTGTTTCCTTTCTGTAAACAAATTTATTTTCTTATAAGGATCTCAACTACACTAAGATAGGACCTGCCCAATTCACCTCATTTCATTTAAATTATTTCCTTAGGTACAGGGCCTTTAAAGAAATAATTAAATAAAAGTAGTTGTGTTCATCCAAGTATCACATTCTGATATAATAAGGATATACAACTTCAATATACAAGGTACTGGGGAGAGCAAACACAATTCAGTAGAAAACAACTTTGAAAAATCAAAGTTTCACTCCTCTAACATTAAAATGACTTTGCAATATTAGGTCTCTATTTCCTAAATGTTAATGATTTTCAGAGCGTCATTATGATTTGGAATATTTCTGTATAACTCTTTTACTTCTTGTGGATTGTTTTACTTCTAGTTAATATATAAACACATTTAAAAGGAAACTTTTATCATTACAGGAAAAGAAATGCAGTTACACATACTGATGTCAGATATAAGATACCATAATTAAGACCAAAATATATTCCTTTACCCTGATGCAGTACAGACTTTGAACTGCAGATCTACTCTCTCTCCACTAAAATGGCAAGTGTTGAAGGTGTGTTAAAGACATATTAGCAACACACTGATTCATTCTCTTTGAAGTATCCAGAGGGAATGAAAACGGGTTGAGATGAGAATAACTTTCTTGCTAAAAGATTCAAGGTTAATTATTGCCTTTCCAGGATACTGTCTAAAACCATCTTGTGTGCCAAAAAAAAAAAAAAAAAAAACAACACTCAAGACATATTAGCAACACACTGATTCATTCTCTTTGAAGTATCCAGAGGGAATGAAAACGGGTTGAGATGAGAATAACTTTCTTGCTAAAAGATTCAAGGTTAATTATTGCCTTTCCAGGATACTGTCTAAAACCATCTTGTGTGCCAATAAAAAAAAAAAAAAAAACAACACTCTGATTTACATCCAAGATCCACATCCCCCACTCAAGCAAACCCTGCACTCTGCTCATTGATTTTAAATTCCATTTCAAACATCCTCCCAATCTTTTAAGATGTGTAAGTGTCAAATATTAAAAGAAGTGGAAAGGAAAGTTAATAGTAAAAGTTATGGGGTTAACTGTAAGTCAAATGGATTGAGCAGAGCCATTGAATAATGTCTTTATAATTGACATGAGAGTGCGGTACAGTTCAGCCCTAATGTGATTGTCTTAAAAAGTTCAAAGACAAGAGACTACTTTTCCCTTTTTGGTACACATATCAAACAGTTTTGTAATAATTCATGCCATGATGGACTGAGATTGTTCTATGATTGATAAACTCAAGGGATATAATGTATCATTTTTTGAAGTAGGTGTTACGGTGATTGGTTTAATAATGATACGAGGTGTCAAAGATTAAAAATATCAAGGGGAATGTCTATGTAATATGCAAATGACTGTTAAGTGTGAGCATTTTTAACTAGATGAAGACAGAAAGCACATATGCCAGAAAGAGTTGAACATTGTTCTGTCTGGAACCCTCTGTCTCACACAGACATTTGCAATAATTTCTATCTTATTGTTGGAGTTTTCTTTAGGAAGAACTATTCTTCATTAATAGAAGTAAAGATTGCTTCTCTAAATATATTTACCTAATTTCTGGGAGTTTAAGTCTACAGGAGTTGTTTATAATTGCCAGTATCAGACAGTTGAGTATGTACAGTAAGAACCATTGTGTCATGCCTAGGATGTACACATCCATGAAATACTATGGTATGTTTATGAATCTGAAATCTCCTAGTCACTTGCCACCACATGGCTCCATGCCTCATCCATGACTCTAGTTCTTTCAAATAATGCACACTATTTACTCTGATCAAACTGATGAGATTTTGAAATTTTGCTTTCATGGAAAATGTACATTAATATTGGCTATATGAAATCTAGAGTCTGCATTTCAGAGAAAACATGAAATGTTTGTTTTGATGAGCTTGGTTTATTTAACTTCACATGATGAACTCTAGTTCAATCTATTTTACCCCCAAATCATTATGTTTTTAGTTATGGCTAAATAAACTATTTGTATATACATATATCACATTTTCTATATCCATTTGCATTTTGTTTGCTGGACATCTCATCTGATTTAACAACAGTTGTTCACGGTGGCATAGTAAACAATGTGTGCGTGCATTTGTGGTGTGCATGTTTATATATGGGTGCATGTTGGTGTGCATGCATGTGGAGTTCTGAGATTGACGTTGGGAATCATCCTGGGTAGTTATTCCTCCATATTCACTAGGTATGATCTCTTAGTTAAATTCAGAGCATTCCAATATGACTGGTCTTGCTAGCCAGCTTGCTTTCTGCAGAATTGTCTGCCTCCTAGTGCTGGAATTCCACACAGGCAGCCATACACACCAGTAGCATATGGAGATTCAAACTCAGGTTGCCATGCTTGCATGGCACACATTTAACTACTGACCACAGAGATGCCAGTGTACAGGGTGTGAAAAGCCATGTTCCTGCATGATGTTCCACTATGTTTCCAGTATTTATGACAGTGCCAAATGCATTATAAGAGGGAGGGAATGAATGACAGAACCAACAAAAAGAAGAATAAATAACTGGAGTTCCCAAACAGAGACTTACTTTCCTTCTAAGAGGTTTCATTGGGAATCACACCCCTCTTAAATATCTTAGTAGCCATTGATGTCAATGCAATAACACTGGAGAAAACCTCTAAACATAGATATAATACAGAGTTCCCTCTCTAATCTATTAATCTGAGCATGAATAAATGTCAGCATTTTTGAATATCAAGTACTCTGTGTCCACTAGTATTGGGAGCCCTGGCATGGGCTTCTCCAACAGGAATGAGTAGTCTAGTGTTACTTAGTGAATTCTCAACCCAGAGATTTTTTAACTTTGAACATAGAACATTGTAGACAGGCACGTGCAATATTCTGCCAGTCATAGGGGGTGTTGGCCGCATGGCTGATCGTATCTAATAGCTGACCAAACCAAGGGGAATGAATGTCATCCTCAAGGGATGCCTTATGCAGCCTTTTTAAAATATCATGAGAATATGGATTCCAGACATTAGGGTTCTGTAGTCCCTAATTGACGGTAATTGGAAAAATCACCCATTGTATCATAGGAGGGGGCCTAGATGGGAGGGGCTCCCAGTCCTACTCTGGATCGGAGGGGTAGATGGACTGGGGGGAATCTTCCTTAGAGCTAGTGCAAGATGGCAGAAAGTAGCCATCTCCCCGTAATGGCAGAGCGGAGGCTACCTTAACTTCCCGTTTTTCATCAAAGCCAATACAAGATGGGGAAGGGGAGCCACCACTCCATAATGGTGGGACAGGGGTGAGCTTGACATCCTGTTTTTCATCAAGGGGACCCTTGGACCCTAGTTCATCATTTTGTACCTCATTATCAGCAGCCACCATTTCTACATCAGAAGAGAAATCAGTGAGTTTGCTTTTGACTGGAAATGCCTGGGACAAGCCTTCCCCACTATCCTGTTGCTTTATTTGTTTGTCTGTTTTTTAATATGAGATTATTCTGCTCAGGGGCATCAGAGGGAACTCCCTGGAGGGAAGCCAGAATGGCAGTCACAATGGGGTAGAATGGCCCAGATAATGGATGCCCCTCCCTGACTTCTCTCTTCCTGGCCATGAATAGCAGACGAGTCCATTGCTCTGGATCCCAACAGCAGGAATCTGTAAACCAAGGAGCAAGAGCTAGCACTTCATCTAATATCTTAGTTACTTCCTTCTCTGTTACCCTAATTTGCCTACTCCTGAGGAGAGAAACGAGTGCAGGAGCACAGGGGCCGGCAGTAGCTGGATGACTATTTCCAATACTGGAGGTCACTCACCCTGCAAGGCATACCCAGAGGGACTCAGGAGCCGTTCAGGAAGATGATCGGTGGAAACAGCGACAACACATCAAACCAAAGACAGTGAGCCAGAAGAGGAAGCACAGGGGAACGAAAGTGGCAAGCACCCACGGAAGAATCACTGGCAAAGGAGACATCGGGACCCCCGAGTGTTAGAGCTCAGAGTGTTACAGCTCAGTGTGTTACAGCTCCATGGGGCAGGAGGCTTCGTTCCTCACATTGGGCGACCGCTCCTCCATTCTCATGGTGCCGCTCCTTCCTTCTCACGGGCGTTGAGGCTGCTCCTCTGCTCGCCCTGGGCTGAGGCCGCTCTTCTGCTTGCCATGTGCTGCCTCCTGTCATATCCGCTTCTGCTCTGGTCCCGGACCCCAGGGCTGGTGAGGAGACTGTGTCAGCGGAGCCACATTCAGACACAGGAGACCAGGTTCAGTGACACAGGTCTGGTTTATTGCCGGAAGGCACAAGCTTATATAAGGGTAGTGTTCCAACCACAGCACAGCAAGTAGGATACCTCATTAGCATAACAGGTTTAGCATCCTATCACAGTACAGCAAGTAGGATACCTTATTAGCATAACAGACTTAGCATGCTAGTAGATTAGCATAACAGACTTAATGTCCTATCACAGAATAGTGGGTAGGATGCCTCATTAGCATAATGGGTTTCAGATTACAGAGCCTGGATTTCTGGGAACCATGTGACCCAGGCTGCTGCAATATCTAAGTGTTGTAATTTAGAATTCCAAGGGTGGTGATTAGGGAGTGGTGAGCTCTAGGAATCAGTCTCATGATCTGCCAATGGGAGCAAATGTCACAAGGTGTTCCTTGTGGCTCCATGGGTCAGGCCATTGCCTCGGGCCTGCTGTATGGCTGTCAATAAGATTTTCACTCTAGGCTCAAGCCTGTCTACCACAGAACATCATAATCACCTAGAATCTCTATTGTACCTCAGATTGCTGGTATCTAATCTAATTTCAAAGTTTTTAACATGTTGGTCTGGGTTGTGATCCAAGAAGTTGTGATTTTAATGAGTTTTCAGGCAATGATATTGCTATCAGTTTTTTATGCTGTAAAAAGCTGCCTATAATCCTACGATTTTAACAAATGTAATCATAATCTTAAAACAACACATGGGAAAGATAAGTAGAGAAGATACTGCCAGGGCATAGGGTTTGGTGTAATAGAAGCATGATTTGATTCATTCTTTATCCTGATTGTAGTGATATTAATTTACTTTTTGTGTATACTAAAGTTCACCAATGTGTTCATTAAGTAAAAGGTTGATTTGTAGTAGATAATGAACAAAATTATCTAATATAGTAGGTTCTTAATTAGGAATATACTTATCATTTTATCATGTTGGAATGGAACCTGGATTCTTGCACATATGAGATAAACACTTTACAACTGAGCTAGGCTCTAGTCCCTCAGATAACTAACACAAAATATATGTGTGTGTGTATGTATAAATCTTCAATGTTAAATCAGTGGAATAAAATATAAATTGAGGATTCAATATACTCTATAGGGTCCTGTGATGATCCTCCCTCTCTCTCTCTCTCTCTCTCTCATACACACACACACACACACACACACACACACACACATCATGTACTCTAGGTTGGCTTTGATCTCACTTTGTAGCTGAGGATGAACTTTTACATCTGATTCTCCTGTGTACACTTCCTGAGCTCTGGGATTACAAGTTTGTGCTATCACACCCAGTTTACTTGATGCTAGGAAATCTATCTCAAAGCTTCATTGATGCCAGAAAAGCACTCAGCCAACTGAGCTGCCCAGCCTCATTCTATCTTAAGACTGCACTTGGTTTCTTGGGCAAAATTATCTTTGAAATGAATCTCCCTACTTTCTCAATAGGCAGCATGAATTGAAACGCACTTTCTAAGAATAATCCTTTGGCACTGGTTGGTAATGATTTTTAGAAACTATAGAAGGCTTTGTCTTCCTCTCTTGTACTATGCAGGAGAAGATATCCTCCAAGATTCATATCATAAAGTAACCATCATATCATGCTGTCCAGGAAGGTCATGTGGTCAATTTATTTAAATGAGTATGGAACCAAATTCTTTTTTGGTCATATAAAACAGTTTTTCTTTAGCTATCAGCAGACTCTATCTGCATTGATTGTAGGAAGTGTAAGATATTCATTTGTTTGATTTCCCTGGGAAAAATGGAAGTTTAGATCATTACATTTTGAGTTATGTTAATTTACTACCTAAGACCATAAAAATTCCTAATACTTTACTATTAAAATTCTTATTAAAATCACTGTGCAATTCCATAATTATCATATAATTCCTGGGGCTTGAGATATAGCTTAATTTATAAAGTGCTTGCTTTGCAAAA